>NW_015112995.1:137627-186906 GCF_001443285.1 Poecilia latipinna
AGGAAACCACAACACGATGAAACCACAACACGATGAAACCACAACACGATGAAACCACAAGATGAAACCACAACGCGATGAAACCACGAGACGATGAAACCACGACAAGATGAAACCACGACACGATAAAAATGGGACGCTGCCCAAAAAAAGATAAAAAATGTGAGATTTTCTGTAATCCATGTCAATATGTTGTTCCTGCATTAGAAACCGACATGTTTCTCCCAGAAACAGCTCAAGATCAGGTAGATTTTAACTGAGACGTTTCCAAATATATTAATATTCTTGTTTTGATGCTGATTTTTTAAAAATTGTATTTAAGTCTGGACTTTAACTAGGCCGTTAGCATATAAATGTGCTTTCATCTAGATGGGACATTTGCATATTTTTGTTATGTAAAAGAAAAGGAGTAATTTCAATACGACTCAGGAAGAGATTTAAGCTAAAAATACTACAAAATATTAGCAAAAAACTATTGATAAAATATTAGAAGTGAACAATTAATTACATTGTTAGCAAAAATTGAATAAAATATTAGCAAACCATTTTTAATAAAAAAATATTTTTATAAAATATTTGCAATAAACATTTAAAAAAATAAAAACTACCAAAACTGTTACATAAAATTTTAGCTTTTTTTTTTTTACAAAATATGAGCAAACTATTTGTAGTAAAATATTAGCAATAAACAATTATAATATTAGCCATGAACGTAAGATATTTTAATAAAACATTAGCAATAAATTATTTATTCAATAATTTATAATAATCTATAATATATTTAAAACAATTATCAGAGAATCTTAATCAAATATTATCAATGATTTATTAATATAATATTAGCAATAAGCTAATTTTGCAATAAACTAATAAAGTAAAATGCAGCATTTCATACAAAAAAATAAAATGTGACAATTAAAAAGAAAGATCCAAGTGACACATTCATTTGGGTTCAATTACAGAAAAAAAGAAAAACAGAAGAAAATCACTACTAGATTTTCCAAAACTTAAATCTTCAAAAACAAAGAATTTGGTTAATCAATAAAATCAATTAATTAATTTGGGATCAACAGTTTGATAAGACACTGTAAAAACAGATTCATTTGAACATTTTTATGTGAGGTGAGACTCACCGAACGGCAGCTCGAAGCGCGTGTCCAGCAGAACTCGGTGAGGCGTCGGGTTCTTGGTGCCATAAATCTCGTCAGCCTTCATCAGAACCTCAGCGTCCAGGAAGATCCACTCGCCTGAACCTTCCTGTGATTAGATACGATAAAACATTTCACCCAAACCGCCGTGATGTCATCAGCCACTGTCGTTTCAGGAAGCTTAAACAATGACGCTGCTAGCTATAGCGCCTATTAGCCGCTATAGCTACCTGTAGCGCCTATTAGCTGCTATAGCTAGCTGTAGCGCCTATTAGCCGCTGTCCTCTCCATTAATATACATCTGTGTGACTCGTTTCTGTGGTTTTTAGTAAATCGTTGACGGGATTCGGCGTCTCTGGGTGTCATCTGTTGCCAGGTAAGTTTGAGCCCTGACCTCCTCAGACTGGCGGATGTTCTTCAGGGGGATCCAGGCCGTTCCCACCATGGTGTCCCAGATGAGGCCTTTGTTCCACACCTCCACAATGAGTCCCAGGTCCAGCCGGTTGATCTCACTGGAAGGCAGAAACAGCTGTATTACTGGGAAATGTTGATGTTTTCCTGACGCACTGGGTGGAAAATGTCACAGATAAAAGAAGGGGAAGCTTTGTTGCTTGGAAAAACATTTAAAAGAGCTGAAATCTCGACATAATTACCATCAGGCTGGAACAAAAGATGCTTTCTGTTTTGTTTTAGCTGCTATAATCCACCCCTGCTCGTCTCATTCAACATGCTACTCAAAGGGCTTGATGGCAGCATAAAAAAGGGGCCTCCACTCTGAAAGGAGCTGCATGACTGGGACATTTGCATGTGGAAGTTTAGAACCATCGAGAGCCAACAAAAGGAAGATGCGAGAAAAGATAATCAAAGGCAGCAGATAATTGGGACGCAGCAGCCAGGTGCAGAGATAAAGGCTGAGACGAATAAACAGCAGATCCCATCATCAAACTGGGACAAACTGGGAGACTTCAACCAATAGTTTACATTTTTATCATTTAATACCAGAAAACTCACATTTTAATGCCAAACAGCATCTCAGGAAGCAACTGAAAATGTTTTATTAAATTATCGCTGTAAAAAACAGACGAGCATTTTGGAGAAATTACCAAACTTAAATTAAAATATGCTCTCTGGTTCGCCTCTTTTGTCAAATAGACATTTAAGATGGTATTAAGCAAAGTTTATATAATGTGAAGTGTTTTTTTAAAAGGTCTGATGTAATTTTCTAATTTTAAATGTCAAGTTGTCATTAACTGCAAGTGGAAAATCATCATAATTAATAGAAATAAGGGCTGGAAAACACCAGACTGAGACTAATTCATCTATGTAACGTGTTTCATTAAAATAAACGACGTTTTCAATAAGTTACTGAATGGGTCTGTATAATAAAAGTTTGAGATTATTTAACAGAATCTCAAACTTTAATGACTTTTTATAACCAATAAGGACAATATCAGTTTTACAGCATAAAAATAATCAGGTAACAAAATAAAATTAAAGAAAAAAGCTTTAAAAATTGTTTTTCAGTGAATGTATTCTGAAGGGTTAATAAGTAGTGGGCACTGCTAACCAAAAGCTAGCTGTGCTAACACTAAACTGTTAATCATAAACATTAGACATGCTAATGCAAATGAGCTACATCAGCACTGTACTTAGCGGAAGCTAATGCTAAAGCTCCGACTTCAATTGAAATGAAATCTTCCATTCGGACACCGATTTCATTTTGTTTACAAAACAACAAAGCAAATTGGCACTTTATAAATTATTTGGAAAGATTTTTTTCAGGGAAGCTAAGTGTGCTAAAGGGTTTCAAGCAAAAATGCTAACGTGCTAAACGAAAGATTAGCTCCATCATTAGTGGATTAGCGGCAGTCATTATTGAGAAATATTTCCTAAAATAGCTAAACTGATATTAAATTGACATAATTAATTGTTCTTCAGCTTATTGATCATTAGACGGTGGCGGCCATTTTAACTGTTGTAAACAATGAGTTGCAGTGGGATGCTAACATCGTTTTGGAGTCGTAAGCTAGTCGAACAAAACTGATTTCAGTCGCATTTAATGAATAGTAGGAATTCCTTAAGTAGCAAAATGTTTATATTCATGCTCTTATTTTGAAAGGGTGACGCAGCAGTTCCATTTCCTCTCCTCAACTTCTCTTTTTCCAGAATAACTTCATTCATACTTCTAGTGTGTATGATCATGCAAACAAAACGGGATTTCATTAAAAAGAAACAATCTGAACTGAGAATAAAAAATGTTTTTCATTAAAATCCTGGAAAATAACGGATACATTTCTGGATTTGACCCGATTTGTTGCTGGAAACTCGACGTTTTGCCTCCGACAGACGCTGAATGACTTCAGGGCGACACATCAGTGAAGATGAAGGTCTGGAAAAACAAACACTGCAGCAAAGACAAACAATGACGCAAGGCAAACCAACATGGTGGCCATGTCATCACCACGGAAACGCTTCGCCATTGGAAAATTTAGAAAATTAAACCAGTCACAGCATAAACAGCTGCAGCATAACTGCCAAAGTAGGTCAAAGGTCAACAAAAAACCATGTATCAGAGCTGCTGCCATATTGTCTCTTATTGCCGAGTCAGACCCCTGGTGAAGGTTTGTTTCTGAAAAATGAAGGTTTGTTTCTGAAAAATGAAGGTTTGTTTCTGAAAAATGAAGGTTTGTTTCTGAAAAATGAAGGTTTGTTTCTGATAAATGAAGGTTTGTTTCTGATAAATGGTTTGTTTAGAATAAGTGAACATTTGTTTTGGTTTCTGATAAATGTGTGGACGTGTTTAGTGACTCACAACATGAAGTCCTGCTCCCAGCAGGGCAGGTCGCCGCGCACCGTGATGGTTGTGCTTTTAACATTCTGGACCTTCAGCGTCACGTAGGTGTTGAACTTCTCTGAAACAAAACAGAACAATATGAAATATTTCTGTGTGGAGTAACAATGAGAAGAGAAGAATAATCAGCCACAGATCCGAGTATCGCTGAGAGTCTATAAACCTGTCGGAGGCAAAAAGGATGGAAAATATCAACGTCGGCCATTATTACGATGGATGGATGGATGGATGGATGGATGGATGGATGGATGGATGGATGGATGGATGGATGGATGGATGAATTCTGTTTCCTGATCTAACAGATTCTTCTGAACTCTTATTGTGAAACTCTAAATCTCTCACCTTTACCTGTTGGTTGAACTGAACCGAACCAAACTGACCCAAACTGACCCGACCTGAACCAAACTGACCCAAACTGACCCGACCTGAACCAAACTGACCCAAACTGACCCGACCTGAACCAAACCGAACCAAGCTGACCCGACCTGAACCAAACCGAACCAAGCTGACCCAAACTGACCCAAACCGAACCAAACTGACCCAAACTGACCTGACCTGCCTGCTTTGCTGTCCCGTTATCAGCTGGTGAAGGATCAGTCGTTCCACTGAGAGTGAAAGCAGATCACTCTGCCTCTGCCAGGCCACTGACCCGTTAATCTCCTCAGAACCAAACTTTTCGCCTCCAAACGTTCATCTTGCGCCGCCTCAACCACTTCCTCTCATGAACGCCTCACAGTTTCCATGGAAACCATAACCATGCAGTCTGTGGCCATGTTGGGCCGTTTCCTGGTGACCCTTGACCCGTCGATGTGCAGCTAAAGGTCTCCGTCAGCCCCAATCCCAATCAAAACCGAACTCAAATCCACCTGGGTCAAAGGTGAAGTTGTCTGAAACCATCCAGTTCAAAGTGAGCGACTCAGAAAACCAGCCAATCAGAGACGAGCTCAGAGAGCCGGAGTGTGTTTTCACACCCAGAGATCTGTGGACTTCCTGCCAGCCAGATGTTTGCTGCTGGGGGAGGGGCAGGAGATTAGGAGGCCTGAGCTGCATGAGCTCCTGATGACTGCAACAGGCTGCGGGGAGCAGCATCCCGCTCACAGCTGCTGGCCGTTTCCTACTACTCGCCGCTCTGACGGGGAGCATGTGGCTAACAGGAGCAGAAAAACCTGAACTGATAAAAACCTGCATCATCCAGCTGTTTTATCAGGATTTTATGATAGAAGTAAAGCTGCAGCTAATGATTATTTTAGTAATCAATAATTCTGGTGATTAATCTTATTGCTGAAATGTGTTTCACAAATAAACGTGATTGATTAAAAACAAAAAAGAATTAAAGGGATTGTTTACTTAAATGTTTTTTCTTGTATATCTGTAATATAATGTTAGCTTCAGTAGTTTCTGCAGAACCTGACGTGTATATTTGTTGTCCGGCAGTTCAAAGTGTTTTATATGACATATATATGAAAGCAGGTGAGTTTTTAGCCTGGATTGTAAAAAGTTTTATTCCTTAAAACAGACATATTATATGAAATTCACTGTTTTGCACATTGTTGTTCTTCCATTTTGGTTTCTACTGCTTCTAAAAATTAAAGGAACAAAAAAACATTCAATAAGTTAATGCTATTTGGTGTCTGGAAAATTATATATTATAAATATAAAGCAAGTTGGGAAGCTAAGACACCTAGCATCAATGCTAGTTGACACGCTATAGGTTGGCATTTACAAAGCAGCCAATCAGCTTGTGGCATTCATTTTTCCTTGGCTGTGATTGGCTGATTCTCTAAAAGTGGAGATAATAAAATCAGAGGATGTTAGCTTCAGTGGTAGAGCCAAGATGTTTTCCACTGTGTGTATTAATGCATGTTACAGTATATTTGGTGTCTAAAGTTTAAAATGAGCATTTTTAGTTTGGGTCTCAAGTTATTAAAATAAAAACAATATTCTGCCCAGGGATCAGACTGTAAAGGTAAAGCCAGGTTTAATCAGACCCACCTTTTGGTTTTTGGGAAACAAAAGCCAACAATCAGCTGTTGCTCCCATGACTGCACTAAGCAAAGATGTTCCTGGTTGCCACGGAAACACCCCAAAACATTTACCCTGCCCTGGTGCCAGATAGATACACTGGAAGAAGATCCAGACACCACTTTACTGAGAGGAAAGCTTAAAAAAAATAATATTTAAACACCAAAAGCTGCTGTGAAGGTAACCAGGCGACTTTAACAGAATATGAACCTAATTAGCGTCCGAAGCGGACAGTAGCAGCAACACGCAGCCTGGGGGACGCTCCGGCCCGTCCCTAATTAGATCGCTCATGCCTTGTGCCTCACTTGGGCCGACTCCAGCCTGCACCAGATAACAGGAAGAGGATGTATGGATTAGATAACAGCCGTTTAGAGGCTGTGGGCCTTTTTACAGCAGGTGCCGCCAACCATCCAGCTGATGTAATCTGCTCTGTTAAGGAGGGAGCAGCAAAATCCGCCTGGAAAAAACCAAAACGTCCATCTGACCAGTCAAAATGCAACTCCTTCTGCAGCAAATGAGTCACTAACTGTGTTTCCATCAAGGGTTTTAATGGCCATTTCATTGATGGAAACAACTAATTCTTAAATGACTAAAAAAAAAGTTTTGCTCACTTTAGATGGTTTTTGTTTTTTTACGAAAACGAGTTAAAGATTCAGACCCGTTAGCTGAATAAGTTCTGACGTAGCGAACTTTCCCAACCACTGGTGGCTCTGTGCCTTACCAGAGGCACCAAACTGAGAAAAGGTTTCTGTTCGTTTGAATTCACGCCTTGCATAGTCTGGATGATTCGCCCCAAACCAATGGATGGAAACACACCTAATACACATTTATTTTCCTTTTTCTGACATTTTAAAAGCTCACAATTAGATGGAAACATAACTATTTGGACAAAATCAAAAAATGTGGGACTATTTTCATTAAAGACAACCTGTTACTACAGGTTAGGATGGGTTTACAGGCTAACCAAAACGTCTTCATCACATGAGATTTTAGCTGTTTTATGGCGTCTCGTCACTTTAAATCCAACAACCTCAGGTGTGTTGAAGGAGTAACATGTCTAAAAGTTAAACGGAAATGCTTAATTATGGCACTTTTAGGTTTCCATACGTACCACTTTTTTGAGTTAAATAACTGAAATAAATTTACTGTTTAATAATATTCCAATTTCTTCAGCTCAGGATTGTTTTTGTGTAACTACAAACCAGCTAATGCCTAAAAAACCGTTTAATCTTAGAAAATGTAACATTTGAAGAACACCAGTTTAATTTGTGTAGTTTTGTTGAAAGTGAATAAAAAATTTACAGTGAAAATAGTTTATTGTTGAGCCAAAATGTCCAAAACTGAAGACTATTACATGATGAAAAGCTCAACTTAATCCTAAGTAACAAATCTGGTGTCATGAAAATGAAAGAGTTTTTTTTATTGTGACTTAAATAAGAAGTTAAAATGTGTTTTTGTTTTATTATTAAGCGGAGCTGCAGTTGCTGCTTGTTCGCACGGAGGGATTACAACCGTAGGACGATGTTTAGAGAGAGCAGACATCAGTCATCAGATAAACCTCCCACGCAGCCCGAGGCTTCAGTCAAATGTCTTCATTTATTATTGATCAAGTTTTTTTCCCAATAATTTACTGAGGAAAAACTCAGGCAGTCGGAAAACTGACATTTCCAATTCGGACGCAGTCAAACCTCTGCTGTCACCAAGAGGATCTAAACTGTTTATATTCATAAATATCTGATCTGAGTCCGAATTATTTCTGTTAACGGAGAAGAATGAGGCTCAGTGGGAAAACAGAAGAAGAAAAACACCAACAGCTGCTGAATATTTCCTTATCGAGCCGCGGTTTCCTGCAGCAGGCGGTGGAAACAGAGGCAGCTGGCCGGCGGCCCGGGCAAGGTCACGCTCTGATCCAAACGGACCGGCGTGTTCAGGAACAACACATGACCCAAAACCAGGTGGAAAAGACAGGCAGGTGTGGCTGCAGCACAATGCAAACATTCCTCAGACCAACCTTATGTAAACGTTAGATTGTCTTCCAAAATCTCACGTCTGCTTAAGAAGAGCAAATAAAGATTAAGACGAGGAAATGATGACGAAAGAGAGGGACGGCAGCAGACGGATGGCGCCAAGAATCACTAATATTGTTCAGTTCTGGGATTGAATGGATGAAAACTACGACTCAGGGAAAAAAGGCAGAGTCAGCAATTCTGATAAGCAGATTGAGAGTAAATCTGTTTTACACCTGATAGTCCAGAAGATTTGGCTTGATTTGGGACCAAAGTTGCCACATTTGTTACATTTTCAGCTGCTGCTGTTTACTTTCACTTTGCTCTGTGACTAACAAACCAAACCAATTGAAAAACCTGTTCCCCTCCTCGCCTGTGGGGGCGCTGTACCAAGAACCAACAAAAGAAACAACACAAAAACCTCTGAAGACACTGAGCTCAACCTCCTTCTTCACAAAATGAAAACAAAAATGGAGTAGAGTCAAATTTTAATGGTTTGAAGATTTCTCTTTTGTCATTTGTAAAAAAAAAAAAACACAGCTAGCGTTGGCTAGCTAGCATGTTTGTTTTGGTTGTATTTACCCAGAATTCCCTGCTTTTGGAGCGGTTTCTGGTCCGTTTGACATTCACAAAGTATTTCTATGAAAACTTTTGACTGAACGTCACTTCACAATCCTTAAACAAGTCCAGTATACTTAATTTCCTTCCACTCAACTTTCCGTTAATATGCTGCAATACTCAGCTGTATGTAATAACAATCAAAACTGACAAAGACTTTATTTTTATGTCTGTTTAGAATGAATTCATATAAAACATAAGTTTTACTTTCTACATCAAATTTCACAAGTAAAATCATTTTTTGCTGCTAATTTTATTTATTAAGTTGCATTTAATGAATGTAGGACTGACTGTATTTCTATAAAGCAAACATTTCACTGTTTAACTTCTCTAAATCTGCATCACTGAGCACCTCTAGAAAATATATTAAACATCTTTGAATGCAAAACGCTTAGCAACAAAACTAACATTTACAGTGTTTCAAGGCTTAACTCCTTAAAAGAAGAGTCTGTTGTGATAACCTGACACCTCAGGGAGCCGCTGGATTAGCAGAGTTATCTCTCATGTTTGCTCTGGGACAGGAAGGCTGTGCAGTTTATAGCAGAAGAAGAAGTAGAAGCTTAGCACATGCAAACATCTGCAGGGATGATCAAGTTTCCAATCGATGCAAGTCAAACATCATAACTTCCACTTGGAGCTCCTGGCTGCTCCTCTCTGAATGTCGCCGGGCTTCAGGTTGGGCGAGGATTTGCTCCCAGGAGCTGAGCTCACCTGGCTGCAGCTGAAGGACGCAGGATTAATCCATCATCAACCCGCTTTCACTCACTCGCAAGGATGTAACCGATTAACCTAAATGAGAAACCTGCAGGTGGCCAACATCCAACAACACCTACTTTAAGGTAATCAGCACTAATTAAGAGCTTTTAGAGCAGGTGTGGCCAAGTCTAGACCTCGAGAGCTTCAGTGACACAACTTCTAGATGCTTTCTAAGGGAGTTTTCACAGCTCATAGTCGAGCAGATTTGATTCCAGAGGGGATGAAAATTGTAACACTTGTTTCATTTGCACTTTGCATTGAGTCAAACGAACCAAACTAATTGAAAAAACAGTTCCCCTCCTCGCCTGTTGGGGGCGCTGCACCAAGAACTACTGAGGGAAACAACAGAAAAACCTCAGAAGAAGAAACTGAGCGCAACTTGATTTTTATGTGTAAAATGTGAAACATTTTGATTCTTTATTAAAGCTGAAAGTCCTTACCTGGTGCTCCTTGAAGTTTGGCTTTTTTCACTGGAGAAAAGACAGAAAAAGGAAATATTAGATAATTATTCTTTATTTATTTCAGACCTAGAAAACTCAGATTTTTCATTCTTTATAAAAATACCAGGTTTCGTCTGATTTCATGTCAGACATGGGAAACAAAATGGTTGTTGTGAAGTTTGTAAACATCTAGTTTAAACTGTATGTTGCATAAAACATAAATGAACGAAAAACAAAAGACAGAGTATTTAGCTAAAATGTAGAAGAAACTCCTGGATCCTCCACAGAAAGACTTTTCCACCAGAAATAAGATCAGATCCAATAATATCAGCTGTTCCTCAGAATTAAGAGCCTTTAAGCAGAAGAGCTACAATGAAGAAAAGTGGCATTAATGCGTCCAAATGGAGTCTGACTCAGAACTGGAAATGTCTGCCTGATTTTCTTCTTCAGAATTTATCCTGATTTTATCGTTTCATTCCTGGGAATTAAGGCCAGCCTTTCATCACCACCCAAACTTCAACATAATCATGAAACATAAGCTGAGACAGCTGCAGCACAAAACACAACATCTGGTAAACAAACATCACAGCAACAGGGGAAAAAAAGAGACTTTTGCTTCATTTTGTTTATTTTTTATCAGACCTGCCATCTTTACCCCTGATGCATCCATACAATAGCGTTTATGGGATTTTGAGGAGCTTTGTTGGGGATTAGTGCTGATTGCTGTGGTAGGGTTGTGTGTTAAACCTCTGCAGGCTGACATGCCAGATGGGAACAGAGGGATCGCACTAAATGATGCTTCATATTTCCATCCTCTCCGAGTTAGTGCCCTGAGCGACCCACTGTGCTTCCTTGAACAGGTTAGGATGGGTTTATGGCCTAAACAAAACATGTTCATTACATATTTTACACAAAAATAATTCTTATATAATGAGATTTTAGTTGTTTTATGGCACCTTGTCACTTTAAATCCAAACAACCTGCTGTTGGCCACGTTGGCCAACCCAAAATGCCTGTTTGGGGTTGCTAGGTAACGGGTGGAATTCTACTGGGGTTGCTAGGTAACGGGCAGTGACGTTACATTAGGAGGTTTTTGAAATGGCTTATTTTCCAGACACCAAAAAACATTTTTTGGCAAAAAAAAAACAAAAAAAAAACAGCTTGGTGTTTTCTTTTTTGTTTTGTTTTTTCCAAGCGTTTTTGTTGTTTTTAGAAATCCAACTGGAAGTACAAAAATTAGCAAAAAGGACTGAAACCTCACATGATCTCCACTGATGACAACAGGTAGAATGAGTTAATGGAGGGGCAAAAATGCAGAGAAATCTGCAACCGTTTCTTTCGTTCCACTGACGTAAATAAGCAGGCAGAGAAACTTTAATGTGGAAAAAACGGAGCACCATAGTGGTGCAAAAAGATCTGCATCAACTGATTTAATCGGTAACTTTGGGTCGTTCTTTGCTGCTGTTTTTCCAGCCATAATGCAGAAAATGCAGATTAACCTGCTGAGATGTTAATGATTATAAGAACCTGGAGAATTAAACAGTTTCACCTTTTAATGTCTAATAAGTCAGCAGTTAATCGCTACAGAGAAGAAATGTGTTACAATGCATTTCATTGATATAAATCATGATTTGACCTGAGATAGGAAATAAAGAGAAAGCAAAACTAAACAAGAGAGAAACAAAGTTCAAACAAAAGAGAAAGAAATAAAGGAAAGAACGAGAGAAGAGAATGAAAGAAACAAAACAAAAAAGAGAAAGAATGAAAAAGGAAGAGAGAACAAAAAATAGAGAACGAAACAGCAAAAGAACAAGAGAAAAAGGAAACGAGAGAAAGAATGAGCAAATGAGAGAAAAAGGGAGAGAAACAGATACAGAGAGAGGTAAAGAGAGAGAGAGCAGATGGCCTGGGGATTACTCCTCCGGGGCGATCCCTCGCTCTCTCCCATAATTCCTCTGCTGGTTCCTCTCAGCTCTGCAGTGACGGTTCAGGTCGGCCATATTTACATCGGCTGAGTGACGAATGAGACGCCACTTCAAAATGTCAGGTTTCTTTTTTCCACATTATTACTTTAACACTGAAGGATAATTTAAACTTATTTTCATGTTAAACTTTAAGCTATAATGTTCCAGCTGGAACCTTTGTGTTGTGTTCATGGTACGCCCGTAAATCTGACGCACAAGCTACGTCCGCTAACCACAGCGGTGAAAGCTGCTACTCCTGTCTCACTGGGGGTTAATTTCTCCACCCAGAAATGATCTGATTGGACCCTGGAAAGACTATTGTTGTGTTCAAATTGTGCTAACAGGAGTTAGCCTATCGGAGAAGCTAATGAAGCCTAAAATAGCATCTCAATGCTAACCATGTAGCAGCAGACGCTAATGCTAATGTTAGTGAGCATTTCTATAGAAGCTCCATAAAGCTGAACTTTACACCAAACTGATCTGATCTGTCATAATCTAACAGATTAAAAATAATAAATATCTTTGCATTTGACATCATCTGTCCATTTATTCAATAATTTAGCAAGATAATTAGGTTTTCATATTTCTTTTGTTTTTATATTAGTGCTTTCAGTGTTTTTACTTAACCAACCTACTCATGTTGTTAAAGTTTAACTAAATGTATATTTTCCTTAATAATAAATAGATATAAAAAATTGCGATAATTTATTAAAGAAATTCAACATCAGAAATTAATTTAGATGCAATATACAACAGATTTATTAAAGCAGGATTATGCTTCACTTTATTCAAACTGGAATCAATAAAAGTGGTTTTAAATCTGCCTGACATCAGGTAAATAAAATCACGTTTCCAACACTGTGGCGTCATGGGAAACACGTGGCGTGACCCATGCACATCCCCAAAGAGCCTCATGTAAGGGCAACACACTTATCTGTTGTGAAATGGCGTCGCCATGGAGACCAATCATCGCAAATAGCAATAAATAATCAACGATGTTAAGTCGAGCCATGAGGGTGTGAGTCATAACATCAGCTCTCTGTCCAATAGCAAACGCCAATCAATGGATGAAACACCTGAAACGTCCAGTCTGGGTTCAATCGGCCCATTGAAGTGAATTTAATTTTTGATGCATCGTTGCGCCGCATCAATGACCAAACCTCCATCTTTGAACCTGCTGGGTATAAAAATGTCCTTTTCCTTTCTGGAACAGAAGCAAACGGGTCTGAACTGAGCGTCTCTCCTCTCATCCAGTCTGTTGAGGTCAAAACGACCTTTCAGCCCTTAAAGTTCATGAAATAATTACTCAGCTGCTAAAACTTAATATACACAAGATGTTAGAATATACTGTCATTATTTTAATGTAGGATTTATCCAACAAAGCTTAACTGGTTCCGTTTTCCACAGCCAAATGCCACTTCATTAGTTTCCATTACAAAATGTGAGCGAAATGTCAAAATAACACAGTTTTGCAATTACTGTTTCCATTAAACAAGAAACTTTTGTTCATGCAATAAGTTATTAAAAAACATTGTCCTTCCACTTCTCCTCGTCTTCTATCATCTTTTCCACCAGTAGTAACATCTGGTTATTGGTCATGTGACTCGTGTGACGTGAAAAGTGTTTCCATTGCAGTTTTTCAAAATAAATCCACTTTGCTGTGGAACAACCTCATCCAAGAGCAAAAACTTTTTGTCAAAAAACTCGAGTTTTTCATAACTGCTGTGCCTCCATTAGGCAGATTTATTTTTGGAATTCCAATTTGCATAAGAATCCAACCTGTGCAAGACTTTTTCACGGCAGCCTGAACGACTCCATTTCGATCTTTTCACCCAATAAAAATGAATCAGATTTTTGCCACTTCCATATGTTCATGTAAATCACACACATACGCAAGTTTGCTTGGTTTCAACAAACTCTTCACGTCAAAGTCCAAACTTTGACTTGAACTTCCAGAGTTGTTGACGTTTGTGAGCCAGATTTTAAAGAGCAAGAAAACAAAATCTCACAATTTATGGATGGATGGATGGATGGGTGGTTGGATGGATGGATGGATGGATGGTTGGATGGATGGATGGATGGACGGGTGGATGGATGGATGGATGGATGGATGGGAGGATGGATGGATGGATGGATGGATGGTTGGATGGTAAAACCATTTGCTGTTACTGCTATAATTAAACTACAGCTGCTCTATCAGCACATAAAGACATTAAATAAACTACCAACCAAACTCCTGTCGAGTCTTTCATTCACTCTGATCTCCTGCTACCCGGAACCATTGAGCCCAAAACGATCAGAAATGTCTCCGTTATGTGTTAATCAGAACAGAACAGCTGAGTCCCATCTCCTTACAGACTGGAACGATTTAAAGGATTTTCTTGAGTTTTTTTCCGGTCAGCAGGTTTTCTCATCACGGAGGTCCAGTTGTTGGTTTTGGGCTTTGCAGTTTATTCACTCCTGCTCTGTTAGCATCACCGGGTCAAACCGCTTCACAGAATTAGAAATTACATAAGATTACTAATGTAAAGATGGCGGAGCAGGATCCTCCCTTCCCATTTTAATCTCTAAGGGTTTCCTCTCATATGTTTGTCGTATCTCAATGTAAACGAACAATAAAAACGTAATTAAGCTTCAAGCAGCTGTTGCTCCGATAAGTTAAAACTGGGTCAACAGACTCTTCAGAGGCACCATGTCATAATTATTTTTACAACCATTTAAGTTTTACTGTTCACAAAAACTAAACGGCAAAACTGGAAAATTCAACCTAAAATACAATTTTTTAGGAACTAGCATAAGTTTATTAAATACAATGTGTATTTTCATATTAAATTAATAAAGTCATCATTTTTGCGTTAGACGATGTTCACCAATCAGATATTAGGAGGATGTTTAAGAAGCCACGTTGATTAACTGTTACTATGGAGATATAAATGTACCTTAATTAAATAAAATATTTTTTTACATTTGTTTTTGTTTGTTATTACTTAAATTTGGCAAGAACTATACAAAAATTTCATAAAATCTACAATAATTAATTTTTTTGTTGGCTATAGTTGCCTTTGACAGGAAAGAGGGTAATGAGGGACGAGGAAGACATGCGGCAAATGCACCAGGCCGGGAATCGAACCTGCAACAACCGGCATGAGGACTAAGGCCTCAATACATGGGTTGTGCCAAGCCCCTGTGCCACCACAGCACCATAATAATTAACTTTTAACTGCAATAAAAAATATTTAAATAAATTAGACTACCTATCAAAGCCAACACAACTCATGTAATTATAATTGATCTAAAGTCAACTTGATGAGCAGATTAACCAATCAGATGCTAGTTTACTTATACAATTTTTATCAAATGTATTTATTTCCCATTAATCCAAAACTATTACTTAATTATTTCTTAATTTGTTATATTGTAGCAATCACAAATGCGAATAAAATAACTACTGAAATTATAAATGATTTTACAATGTAATGAAACCCAAGGTTTAGTCTTCATTTTCACTTTTAAATATTTGATTGCAATTTAATACATTTGGGGCATATTTAAACTACTATATTACCTAAATATTATTTTTAGTTAAATTGAGGCAATTCTGGAACTCCATAAAAACATCACAGTATATGTAAAAATAACTATTAAAATTACACGACTTTATAATATCACAAAATCAAATTCTTATTCTTAATTTTGACTTAAATATTATTTTTGTTAAACTGAGGCACTTTTGGCACTCCATATTTGATCATAATACAGATAAAATAACTACTAAGATTACATCATTTGATAATGTCATGAAATCAAATTCTTATTCTTAATTTTGGCTTTTGATTATTTGATTGATTCAATACATTTGTGGCAGTTATTATTTGTGAAACTAAGGCACTTTTGGCATGCCATACTTCAAAGGAAATACAAATTGATCCTTAAATACTTTAAGATGCAATATTATTTGTGTATTGCACTTATTAAAACAAATATGTATTAAACAAATAATAGATTTATAGGATTGTAGCACTTTTTGTGCTTGATACACTTAATTTTGAAGTTACTCTATGAGGGACGATGATTTTCCGCCATCAGTTACACGAAACTCACTTAAAGTCGATGTAAAAAGCAAAGACCTACCTCTGACACACAGTAACGACATGACAAAGCGCTTCCAGCGACAAGCAGCAGGTAGTTTCACAGTTTGAGGCTCTCAGCGGAGATTTACTTTCAGTGAGGTAACATAATAAAATCCGTAAAAATGCTCTCAAAGCTCCAGTAAAATCCGTTTTTCGACGCTCGCAGGTTTCTGGCCGGCACCGGACGGGGAGTAAAGAGCAGCTGCTCCCCGCTGTGTCCACGCCATTATTAAAACTCTCATCCCAGCTTTCCACTCGGATGGAAAAGCTCGACAGAGCGCCTAAAAGGAGGAGGAGAGGACACCTGTTACTGGCGTCACAGCGGACCAATCAGAAGGAGCGCTGCAGCTGGAGGGCGGGGCGTTTTTAAGCTTTCCACCAATCGGTGAAGAGAGAGGGAGGAGGGAACACGTGACGCTTTCCTGACCTAACAATGAAATAACCCAAATTATAATTAATTTTTTTTATTAATTTGCGTTTGGTCCAGTTCTACATACTACTATATTACTGTATTATTTATATATTTTTGTCATACTTAGTTGTATGTTTTACACAGATATTTTTAAACATGAAATCAAAATGAACCTTTCCTGTTGCAGGTCAGTTAGAATTGACAGTTATATTATTCACTAAACATCAGAGTGTAATTGAAGAGTTTACATACTATAAAATACGATAAAATAAACTATTTTGGAATCTGAAATGAGCTAAATGGAGAAACAACTGGGGAAATATTTTATTGAACACCTACTTCCTTGTGTGACACCATGGGAAAAAAAAAACCTAAAGAAAATTTGTCAAAAGAGGCAGAAAATGAAAAAAATAGGAAGTTGACACCAGGAGAAAAGCAGAGTAGCATCCCCATACTGTGAAGTCCAGTAGTGGTAGCATCATGATGTGGGACTGTTTTGCTGCAGGAAGAAGAACTGGTGCCCTTCACATCATGGATTCCATCATAAGAAGAGAATATTATGTGGAAATACTGAAGCAAGATCTCAAGACATCAGTCAGAAAGTTAAAGTTTTGGGACAAATTGGTCTGCTAAATTAAAAAAATGGCTTAGAGAAAAATAAGGACGTTTCTGAATGACCATCACAAAGTCCTGATCTGACACCCAGAGAAGTAAACTTTAAAAAAGTACACAAACACATATATCTAGGGAAAGAAAAAAGTTTATTTTAAAAATCTCTTGTAGTTGGGCGTTTAGATAAAATAAATAAAGGATGATGGAATCCCAAACTGATCTGAAACATTAAACATTAAGTTTGATTTAGTAGCAGACAGGGAAGGAAAACAAGGGGCTTATTGAATTAATATTTAATTAACAATTAACAAACAGCACCGCCTAGTGAGACTATTCTATCATTACATTTGTATTAAACCAAATTGAGAAAATATATTTTCAAAATTATAAATTAATAGTGGTGCGTGATGCAACACACAGGGAAATAGCAATAAATATTTTTAATTTTATATTTTTTACAATAACAATCAGACAATTTGCGTGTTAGAGCTACTATTATTTTATTACTTGATTTTGTTACATATATTTTAAAGAAAATTAAAAAAAACATATGTTTAGCAGATGTTTTCTTTATACATTAATTTAAAATTGAAAATGAGCAAAAAGAAATACTAAAACGCACTTTCCTCGCACAATATAAAACCTGTTCCATTATTTATCAAAGCGGAACTACTCTCGCCCGGTTTCTGTTTCCAGCGTAGACGGACTTTTCAGTACTGCACCACTGATGTAACTTTCATTTCCTCCTAGAAGAGGGTCATCCACATGAGCCGTGAGCTCGTTTGCAGACCGGATCACAAAGCTGGAGCTGTCAAAGTAACAACTAAGAACTACATTTCATAAATAAGCAGAATGCTACGGACGTTGTGTCGGAGAGGCGGCGCCATTTTGCAGGTCAGTGTCGGTTTTCTTCGGCTTGTTAGCTCGTGCCACCAGACGTCATTCAGCGTGTAGACGTCAGTTAAAATTAAACCAAATGTTACTCTACACCTGTGGGTCTGGAACAAGCTAGTGTAAACATAAAATATTGGTTGATTTTTATTTATTTTTAGAGTCGAAATTTGATTTTATTACAAGCGGTTTTTATTTTATTTACCACTAATACATTTGAAAATTGTTTTTATTGTGTTGCTGTTTTGAGAAGTTTGCCTGTTTGTCCAAATTGTCTGACGTAATTTCCTTACTTGTAACGCAGGAGCGTCCATACACACCTGAGAGCAGATGGTCAATTAGGATCACCAAAGTAATTAGCATTTTCCTAATAGAGACGACTTGCCTCAAATATGAAGTTTACACACATTTCTTTGCCAAACAACCTGAAAACATGGCGCTGCTGGCTCCGTGAAGCAGTTCGTACCTGATTTCATATTATTTCCTATACATTAATATGGATTCATAATATAGCAGATTTCTGGAGTAGATCATGTTGCTAAATAATGCTTTGTATCAGACGTGTATGATTTATTTATTTCTGTTTTTAATGTTCACAAAATGCCTTTAGGAAGGGGAGAAATGGCAAAATGTGGGAAGGGACAAAAAGAGGACACGTTTTGGTTAATGGAGTCGTAGCCATGGCAACCAGAACAAGAGAGCAACAACAAAGACAGAAGAATTAAAACAGACAAAGAAAATATAATATTATATGACCATTTACAGAAAAAATTACCAATTTTGTTGACAGACGGACTGGAGATTAACTGATAATCATAGAAATTATTTAACACGTTATAATTACAGTAATCTGTTGTACTTTACTCAATGTGTGTGTGTGTGTGTGTGTGTGTGTCTTTCCGCCTGCAGCAGAGCCAGCGGTTCGGTCCGGTCCAGCAGCGCTGGGCCTCCAGTCTGCCCATGAACACGGTGGTTCTGTTCGTTCCCCAGCAGGAGGCCTGGGTGGTGGAGAGGATGGGCCGGTACCACCGCATCCTGGAACCCGTAAGAACCGCCCGTAACCATGGAAACGCTCCCAACTGGACCCTGTTAGACTTTATTAATTTTACTGGTCTGGATGAAGATGCAATAATATTCCAGCTTTTTTTCTTCCTTCCCTTCTATCCATCTCTTCCTTCATCTGTTCTTTTCCTTCTTCCTTCATTCCTTCTTCTCTTCCTTTTTCCTTCTCTCTTTCTGTGAATCTGTTGTTCATTTAAAATAAACTTAGATGAAGATTGATTCTGAAAAGTTTAACCACAAACTATCAGAATATTTTTTTTAGTTTTCTGCCTGAGTCATTTACCATGTCTCTGTAAATCTCTACAGATCGTGACCTTTGACCCATCTCTCCATGTGCTTTACCTCCTCTCTCTCTGTTTTTCCCTGCAGGGTCTGAACTTCCTCATCCCGGTGCTGGACAGAGTGCGCTACGTCCAGAGCCTGAAGGAGATCGTGATCGACGTCCCGGAGCAATCCGCCGTCTCTCTGGGTGAGCATCACTTCAAAATAAAAGCTTCTAACCAAGTTTACGCTCCCATCATTTCAAAATAAAAGCATCTAACCACATTTCTCACCCTCCTAGATAACGTCACGCTGCAGATCGACGGTGTGCTCTACCTGCGGATCCTGGACCCATTTAAGGTACGGCTGCAGGCTGTTAGCGGCCGTTTTAAGGTGATCTTAAAGTGACGGTGCGCTGCTTTCAGGCCAGCTACGGCGTGGAGGACCCGGAGTACGCCGTCACGCAGCTCGCCCAGACCACCATGCGCTCCGAGCTGGGGAAGCTGACCCTGGACAAGGTTTTCCGGGTAAATCCCAGCAGCGTCTCTTGTCCCTCCGGGTGTTTCCCTGTGGAGAGTTTTAATCACCGTCTGTCCGTTTGATCCAAAAGGAGCGAGAGTCGCTGAACTCCAACATCGTCCACTCCATCAACCAGGCGTCGGACGAGTGGGGGATCCGCTGCCTGCGCTACGAAATCAAAGACATCAGCGTCCCGCCGCGGGTCAAAGAGTCCATGCAGATGCAGGTGGGAGTCATGGACCGGGTCACACTGTGGATGTTTTTATTCTTCCATTTGAGTTTCTATTTCTCTGGCAACAAGTTCATGATTTATCTGGGAAATGAGTCGTTTCAAAAACCTTCTGAATGTTAAGTCACATTCAACTGGCACTGCACCGTTACCTAGCAACCCCACAGCACAGTTCTGACCGTTACCTAGCAACCCCACAGCACAGTTCTGACCGTTACCTAGCAACCCCACAGCACAGTTCCAGCTGTTACCTAGCAACCCAAGCTGAGCTCCAGGTGGTTTGGTGAGTTGGTTTTACCTCTGTACTGTGGTTCCTGGAAAACAACAATTGTTTAGTTGTTGACTTAGCATCCGGTTTGGGGGCGTGGCCAGCAGCAGATTGTCCTGATTTGAAGTGAGGAATTCCAAGAGATTAATCTCAGAAATGCTCTAGAAAAACAAGTATATGTCTTTGTTTCAAAAGTAAAAAGAAGTTTCACTTTTGAAAATCAGAAAGATTACAAAATTCAATTTTTTTTCACTTTTATGATTACGCTCAGAAATGTTCTATAAAAAAACTTTGAATGTTTTGAGTTTGAAAAGTCAAAAATGTTTTCTAGAAAAGTTTTTAGTAGAAATTAGCTCCTTTTTTCTGTCTCCTTTAGTCCTGATATGAAAGTATGTGGCACAGGTCAGATTTTTTTGGGGTGTAAAGTTTGCATTTCCCAGTTGTTTGATTTTAACTTGTTACTTTCTGTGAAATCTTATACCTTTAAGCAATAGAACATCAATTTTTTTTTAGTTGTACCAGTACAACCATCACAGAAACACCAGTTGATGTCATTAACTTTGTGAAGGTGGAGGCTGAGCGTAAGAAGAGAGCCACGGTCCTGGAGTCTGAAGGGACGAGGGAGTCGGCCATCAACGTGGCTGAGGGTCGGAAACAAGCTCAGATTCTGGCCTCAGAGGGAGAGAAGGCAGAGCACATCAATAAGGCAGCCGGTGGGTTTGGTCACCGTCTGTTTACTGGATGAAACCTTCATGTTATCTTAAGCTGGTGTTTGTTTCCTGCAGGTGAAGCCCAGGCCGTGTTAGCCATAGCTGAGGCTAAAGCTAAAGCTATCCGTCTGCTGTCTGAGGCGCTAACAGAGCAAGTGAGTCAAAGTGTTTCTTCCTGTCACTTCTCAGAATTTTGACTTTAGTCTCATAAATTGTATTTTAATCTTTGAATTTTCTCAGAATATTAACAAATGAAGTGAAAATAAAGTCTTTTTATCAGAATATTGCCGGTAAAGTCTGAAAACCTGTCCGTCCTGTGGTTGAGGTGTCTGAACGCTGCTGTATGTTCCTTTTTGTTTTCTCAGAACGGCAACGCGGCGGCGTCCCTCAGCGTGGCTGAGCAGTACGTCTCGGCGTTCTCCAACCTGGCCAAGCAGACCAACACCGTCCTGCTGCCGTCCAACACCGGGGACGTCACTGGGATGGTCACTCAGGTCCGTATCCACCGCTGCCTGCAGCATCCGTCTGGTTGCTAACGGTTACCGACTCATTTCGTTTGCTGTGTTCAGGCGATGACCATCTACAGCCAGCTGGCGAAGACGACTCCTGCAGGATCATCGGCGGCGGCGGCGGAGGAGAAGGCGGAGCTTCCTGATGGTTTGGCGTCAGCAGAGGAGCAGAGGACTCAGTGAAGGAAGTCGGGATGTTTGACCCAGGAAGTGATGAAGCAGATCCAGTGGAGGCGGCTCTGCTGACCGAACAGTTCCCTCCGACCCGACGGGACTGGGAGGAAAACCGAACCCAGTCGTCTGGTTTCTGTCGGATCTCCGGATCAGATCTCCAGTTAGTCGATCCTCACAGACTGTTTATGTTCAGCCGGCTTCAGCCTCCAGGACAGAAATGTTGTCTCATATGTAAATGCAGAAATACTCATGTTTTCAGCCATTTCTTTTTCTTTATAAGCGCCGTACACAATTATTGACCACCTTAATAAAGATTCATAAAAAACCTTTGAATAAATTTAATGTTTTATTGCAGTAACAGATTTTTTTACCTTCCTTGTCGTCATCCTGACTCTACAGAGGGAAAATAAATAATTCTGTTGGTCTGAAGGTCGATTATGGGAAAGTTCTGGAGATCAACATGAATCTGCCTTCACTGAGTGGCATGTTCTCTTGCCTTTCCCAGTTTGAAGATTGGAAACTTTGCCATCAAGTTGAAAGTTCTTGAGGGCCACAACATGCACTTATATCAAAAATAAAACTTAAAAATACATTTCTTGTGCGTTTTTTTATTTTTATTTGCTTACTATTGAACTAAACATGCAAAATGTTCTTGAAAGAAAAAGATTTTATTTTGTATTAACAGCAATCTAAATTATAACTCCATTTAGCTCCCAACTACATGTTTAGTTAGCTAGCTCAATATTTAGTTTGATAAATATTTAGCTAATAGCTGTAAAATTATGTTTCTAATGTTGTAATTAATATAATTAACTTGTAACTTTATATTTTAAATATTACGACCTGTTACTCAATATTTTAGTCTTTATACCAAATACGTTTTTACTCCTACTTGAGTTGTTTCTTGAATGGCTTTAGCATATTTTTTATTAATAAAATAAATGCTACAGTAGTACTATTTTTAAGTAAGTACCTGCCTCTGTAAATAAATATGTTACCCTNTGAANTCAAACTTTATGCGGTAATTTAAACAACTTGATTAGCTAAATTTAATTTCCTATAATTACTTATAATAAAATGTGATTAATTTGCACCAGTTTCCCAATCAATTTTATTTTAATCTGTATTTATTTATCTCTATTATCTATTTATTTATTTATATTTATAGTTTTTTGGCGAAATGTTGACAGAGTGACACATCGCTACATCCTGCTATCCTCAACCGTTAAACCCGGGACGTTGTCTCACAGGCACGACGAACTATTTCAGACCTACATTTTAAAAAAATCAACATTTAAATTCTAAGAAGTATTATACTCCTTAAATTGGGCAATTTTGTGTTTCTTTGTTATTTATCTACTGTAACTTAAGAGTTGAATTCTCCTGACAGTCTCAGTGCGGGGCTAGCAGGACACATCTCGATGGTTGGTAACAGTAAAACCAGTCCGCCGTCAACTTCCGCCGGGTCCACCTGCCTGGAATGTGAACGTATCCGTCCCAATGAAGGTGAGGGAGGCTCCTGTCTGCTCCGTGGTTACCTGAGACACCTGGACCTCTGTGGTGTTTACACACACACAGCTTCACGGCCGCCTCCAGCCGCACAGAGGTGAAATCCCAGCCGATACAAGGTCAGGAGTGAATGAAACGGGACGGATCAGCCGCAGCTAGCCGGTGATGTTAGCCGGTTTCCACCTCAACTTATTGAATTCCTCTGTTGGTTCCGCTTCAGGATGAAGGGGCTCACGGTTCTCTCCCTGCTCCTGTGGCTGTGCGCGGCCTACTTCGTGGGCATCTACCTCTTCGTGGGCGGCTTCCTGCTGGTGAGGCTGGAGGTGAACCGGACCAGCGCCTGCGAGGACGTCCTGCAGCCCGGAGCGGAGTCGGCGGACTTCTGCCGGGGTCCCCCCCGGTTCCGCAGGGTCGTCGTCCTCATCATCGACGCCCTGAAGATCGACTTCGCCCGGTTTGACCCCACCAAGACCGCGCCGCGACCTTATGAGAACAAGCTGCCCGTGCTGGAGGAGACGGTGTCGGCCAGGCCCGCGCAGGGCCGGCTGTACCCGTTCAGAGCCGACCCTCCCACCACCACCATGCAGAGGATCAAGGGCTTCACCACGGGCTCCCTGCCGACCTTTGTGGACGTTGGCAATAACTTTGCCTCCAGCGCCATCTTGGAGGACAACCTTATCCACCAGCTGGGGCAGATGGGTGAGCTGGTGGGGATCTGTGACGTCATGACCACAACTTTTAATGTCTTTGATGGGATGATTGACTCTGAGTTTGATGTTGTGATCAATACTAGCACTATAAGACATGGTGGTGGCAGCATCGTGCTGAGGGGTTTCTAGTATTCAGCAGAAACAGGGAGGCTGTTGGTTAAATGTAACTGAACTAAATATATGCTTATTTTTTCCTTAGTTTAATTTAATTTTTTATCTTTTCTTGTTTCTGCCTTTTTCTTTATTTCTTTCTTGATTTTCTCCTTTTTTATTTTTTTCTTCTCCCTCTTTTCTGTATTCTCATTTTTGTCTTTTATTTTTCTGTCTTTTCTTTCTGTCTGAATTCATCTCTTCTTTTTACTTTTTCTCTTGTTCTCTCTATCTTTTTTCTTTGCTTTCTTTGTATTTGTCTTTATTTTTTGTTTATTCCATCCTCTTGTTCCTTTTTTTCTGTTTCTCTTCATTTTCCGTTCTGTATTTTTTTTCTATTTTCTTTTTATTTTGTCTTTTCTTTATTCTTCCTTTCTTCCTACCTAAATGATCTGTGTAGTTTAATAGAACAACACGTTTCCCTTCTTTTCTCTCAGTCTATCCCAGCCATTCTGCTGTAACGTTATTAATAATTTTGGGTTTATCTGCAGGTAAACGTGTCGTGTTTATGGGCGACGATACCTGGGAAAACCTCTTCCCTAAAAAGTTCTACCGCTCTCTGCCGTTCCCGTCCTTCAACGTCAAAGACCTGCACACCGTGGACAACGGCATCCTGCAGCACCTCTACACCACCAGTATGTATAAACTCCCAGAGCGGCCATTTTAACTCTTCACTTATATCAGCTCCATCACACTAAAGTTGAGAAGATTTACTTTTAGGAGTGTTTGTGCTGCGCTGTACTTTTTAACTCTTACTTGAGTAATGTCTTGGACGGATACTTTTTACTTTTATTGAGGATGAATCAATCAGAAGCCAACTTCATCTTCCTTCCTCCTGTCTGCTGCATTACCCTCCATGCTTGTTTCTGCTGGTTTCTGCAGTGATGGGGGACGACTGGGACGTTCTGCTGGCCCATTTCCTGGGAGTGGATCACTGTGGGCACCGGTTCGGACCCGACCACCCGGCCATGGCCGACAAGCTCACCCAGATGGACGGCGTCATCAGGTCGGTCAGAGGAACGCAGACGGACGCTGAAGTAGACGAAGCTGCAGGGTTTTGACCATATTTGGTTTTCCTTCCAGGTCGGTGATGGAGCGTCTGCAGGACGACACCCTGCTGGTGGTGATGGGCGACCACGGCATGACCGACACCGGAGACCACGGAGGGGACAGCCAGAAGGAGACGGACGCTGCGCTCTTCCTCTACAGCCCGTCCGCCATCTTTCCTGGACCGCCGACTGAGGTAAAACATCATGTGGGCTGAACATATTTACAAATAAATGTGTTTTTATCTTAAATGCAAAGTGTTCAACAAGGAAATATTACAGGAGAAAATAAATCAATGAATGGTTAAACAGAGTGCAAAGAAATATTTTATATAAAAAATTAACAATGGAACAAAAAATATAATATGACAAATCTATTAAATAATAAAGGAAATTATAAATGTTAATTTATGTCACGCTGTATGTTCAAATAAGTTGAAACTTCTTTTTATTTAATATTTGGCACATTAATTATTTTATCCAGGCATTTATTTATTTCTGCATTTGTTTCTAATTTTGTCAGGATAGGTCTTCCGTAGAGCTGTCTGTAAATCACAGAAAGATGAGAAATGTTTCTGTTTTTCCACAGGATGAGCCGGACGTTGTCCCACAGACTGACCTGGTTCCCACTCTGGCCCTGTTACTGGGAACCCCGATCCCGTTCAGCAGCGTGGGTCAGGTCCTGCTGCCTCTGTTCCCCCCACATGAGCAAACACAGGGCGCAGTGAGGCCTCTCAGCCAGCTGGAGGCGCTGTGGATCAACACTAAACAGGTACTGACCTTCTCAGGCTTTACGGCTGAAACTAACGATAAACTGTCACATTCTGCAGACTTTTCATTTAACTGCTTAAATGTGCATTACTTAAAAATGTAAGTAATGTACATTACTTACATGTACATTACATGTAAGATTATTTAAGATAATCTTACATGTAAATAATCTTAAATCTTATTTAAGATTTCCTTAAATAAGGAAATCTTTAAATAAGATTTCCTTATTTAAAGGAAATCTTGATTTCCTTTAAATAAGGAAATCAAGATCAAATCAAGCTGCTCAACTTAACATCAGTACAGTGTCGGTACAACATGTTGATTTATTTTTATTACTTTTAGATTAACTGATTAATAACCAGGAAGAAAAGATTAATAGGAGTTTTTTTTATAGAATTTGATCCCTCCTTTCTCTGCCTCCTCTCCTCCTCCTCTCTCTCTCCTCCTCCCTCCCCCTCTTTCTCCTCCTCCTCACCTCCTGCAGGTCAACCGTTTCCTGGACACCTACTCGTCTCTGTCCAGTGACATCCCTCCAGAGCGTCTCTCTGAGCTGAAGGCCTCCTTCTCCCTCCTCTCCTCTGATTACCTCAGTTCGGTCGGCGCTGGGCGGCCGCCGTCGCCTCGCCTGGCCTCCTCCCTGCAGGCCTACCTGACCTCCGTCAGGGACACCTGCCGAGCCACGTGGGCCAGATTCAACCCGGCCAAGATGGCGGCCGGCCTGGCCGTCCTCACGTTCGCCTGCTTGGCGTGTTTCGTGATGTCGGAGCTCTCCGCCGTGCTGACGGAGGAGAAGTGTGCGGTACTGAAGGTTCCGGTTGCCGCGGCGCTAACCGTCGGGGTCGCTGTCGCCGCTGCTCAGCTGGTTGCCCGTGGTTACGTGGAGGCGGCGTGGTGTCTGGCGGCCGGCGCCTTCGCCTCGGAGGCGCTCTTCCTCTGGAGGGCGTGGCGACTGAAGCGGCCGGCCGTTTCAAAGAACGGCGCCAGAGCGTGGAAGCTGTCGGCGCGCCGCCTGCTGGCGCCGTCCCTCGCCGTGCCGCTCCTCCGCTGCGCCTCGCTGCTCTCCGACAGCTATGTCATCTACGAAGGCCGGGTCGTGACCTTTCTGCTGCTCTCTCTGGCGCTCTACGTTCCCGTGCGCCTCAACTGGGACGGCCATCTCGTCCCTCTGACCTCTGACCCGCTGAAGTCGGCGGGGCTGCTGCCCTCGCCGGCGCTGAGCCCGGCCGCCGTGAGGAAGGAGAGCAGCTCTCTGATTGGCTGCCTGGGCGTCCTGGTGCTGTGCGCCTGCGTCTCGCTGTCGTTCCACGGCTGCAGGGAGGAGCAGGGCGGCTGCTCGCCGTCGCCGTTCCTCTCGCCGCTGTCCCGCCTGCAGGACAGCCAGCTGAAGAACCTCTACTACATCCTGTCCGTCGGCTCTCTGGGCGTCTCCGCCTACCTGCTGCGGCTCTGGCTGTGTCACTACGGCAACCTGAACTCGTCGGGCGGGACGGTGTTCGCCGCCCGCTGGGTCCTGCCGCTGCTGTGCGTCTGCGCCGGCCTGCATTGGGCCGTCGGCGCCGCGCCGGAGGGCGGCTTCAGGAAGCTGGCGGAGCTGATCCGCGTGGCGCAGCTCGCCCTGCCCAGAGCCGCCTTCGCCCTGCTGGGCCTCGGCCTCGCCCTGATCTGGGCCGACCCGCTCACCGTGTTCCTGAAGACGCGGACCACCGCCTCGGCCAGAAGCCCCGCCCTGCCGCCGCGCTACCGAGCCAGCACCGGCATCAGCCCGCAGGCCGAGCTGCACCACCTGATCCCGCAGATCTACCAGCGCATGCGGCGCTCACTGGAGGACGGGGAGCTGGGCGGCGGCGAGGAGGACGGGCGGCCCGCCGTGGAGGCGTACGGCCTGGGCACGGTGTACTCCGCCCCCCTGCTGCTGCACTGCGGCCTGCTGGGAGTCGGGCTGCTGCTGCTGCATCCGGAGGGCCTGGCGCTGGCCTTCCTGCTGCTGCTGCTGGAGATGGCGGCGCTGCTGCACATCCACGCCGCCGCCGCCAACCTGCGCGGGTCGCCTGCAGCCAGCACAGGTGATGTTCCTGAAACCCTGAACATCACCAGGCGGTTTTTTGTTCCCCGCATTGTGATGGTTGTCTTTTCTCCCATCCAGGCGTTTTCAGCGTCGCCTGGACTCCAGTGGCTCTCTGGTCGCTGGCCGCCTCCCAGTTCTTCCACTCCACTGGTCACCTGCCCACCTTCCCGTCCATCCAGTGGGGCGCCGCCTTCGTGGGGTTTCCAGATGGACACAGCGGCACCTTCCTGCCTGCCTGCCTGGTCTCTCTCAACACGTTCGCCTCAAACATCTTGTTTGCAGGTTAAGAGTCGATTTTACACGTTTTCTACATCATATGTACAAATTTACATCATTTTTAGTTGGAAAAAATAAGAACAAAGTTAAAAAGAACAAATACAGTGTAACAATGGAAATATTATTTATTCTCCTGTTTTTCTAAATATCTGACACATTGTGGCATTAAAATGAGGAAACTGACGTTCTTGTCTCCAGTGGGTTGTCCTCTGCTGCTGTTCTGGCCTCTGGTGCGGGAGGTCAGAGGCAGCAGGGGGGTGAAAGGTCACGGCGAGGAAGGCGAAGACGTCGTGATGGAAATGCGCCTCAGAGAGAAACCGCATCAGTTCAGCGCCGCGCTGCTGCAGCTGTCAACGCGATACCTCTTTATTCTGGGAGCTCAGGTCAGGAAACCAGCAGGCTGGGAAAAAATCTGACTTTTATCTCTTTTTTCTGTAAATTTAGATTTTAATTTTGGGATTTTTATTTTTTCCTTCTGAATTTTGACAATTTTTTCTTGGAAAAAAATTCAGGATTTTCCTCTCAATTTTGACTTTAGTCTCAGAATATTCACTTTAATCTTAAATCTTGTTTTTTTTTTTATCTGAATTTTGACTATTTTTCTCGGAATTCTTATTTTTTCCCCCCAGTATTCTCACTTTAGTCTCAGAATATTCAATTTAATCTGAATTTTCAGAATTTTTACTTTTCTTCTACAAATTTTGACTTTTCCTGGAATTCTGATTTTAATCTTCTGCGACTTCATGATTTAAGTCAGTTATTATTTTTTTATTGTTTCAGTGGCACTAATCCTCTTCCGTACGTCTTTCTGTGCAGATTTGTTTTAAATTGTTTCTGTTTTTTTTCAGGTGTTTTCTTCAGTCTGTGCTGCTGCTATTCTCAGGAGACACCTGATGGTGTGGAAGGTTTTTGCACCCAAGTAAGTATCTGGATGAAATCCTGAAATCCTGTTGATCTTGAAGTTTTTCATGGTTTTAACATGTTTGGAGCTAAAATCTGCCTCATTAGGAAGTAATTTGCCTCTAAAGTCGGTTTTGTTTCCCAGGCTGCTGTTTGAGGCGTCTGGCTTCGTGGTGAGCTGCTGCTTCCTGCTGATCGGAGTCACCTTGGTGCTCAGGGTTGACGTTGCCGTGGGTCGCTGGTTTAAGAAACTCATCCCAGACGCCTCCAGGTAGCAACGCCGCCGCCGCCATGTTGCACAAAAACATCCAAAACTGTGACGGACTTCTGCACAAACTCGTCTGTGGAAAACTCTGACTTCAGGACCAGATCGTTGGGCTTTTCCTCCAAGCTGCCTCACTAAGGGTGAAGTCCTCCCAGTTTCAGCTGGGCCTGTTAATGAATGTTTGTTCTGTTTTGGCTGAAACTACGGAGGAAAAACTGCTTCAAAACTCATGGTGCCAACTCTGAACTCACTCAGTTCTGGTCACAGGATCACATCCAGCACAGAGAGGAATGTCATTACTTTGAACTTTTAATCATGGATTTGATCATTCAACTTCCACATTCTGCCTTATGGAAAACTGATCATGCCAAAACTGGAAATAAATACATAATTAAATAAATGTTTTTTTAAGATCATTAAATTCTCTAATATGGTCTCCAAAAAATAAAAGTTGTCCAAACGTATTTGAACACAATGTGCCATAAATTATCGCCATTATTAATTTTATAATTTACTTCCAATGCGTTTCCTTTTTTGCATAATTTTTTCATATGCTGTATTTATTGGGTATTTTTAAATATTTCTTTTACCTATGTCCTCCAATATTTTCTCTCTTCTTGTTTTACAATATTTGGCACTTTAATTACTGTATTTGAATATTTTCAATTTTGTCAGGATCAGTTCTCCATATACGTGTCGAGAAGTAAAAATTAATGGATTTTCTCCTAAAAATTCAACTTAAAAACCCAAACATTTACAGAACCAAACTAATTCCTTCTTTGTATATATTTGACTTTTAGACATTAAATGATTTTTTTGCACCAGAAGTTTTATTTGTTGTGTTCGTTCCTCCCAGCATGTGAACCTGTAACTTGAACTGACTGAGTTAAACCTCCAGCCATTAAAACACATTTTTACCGTCTGCTGAAGGGATTTCTTATTGAGTTTTTTTTATTATATTTAGTATTTTTCAGAACAAATAACCAGCCAGTCTAACCTGAATGTTTGTAAATTAATAATTTTTTAAAAAAAATATTTTTCTTGGTTCTAATGTCATTTGGATTGCAGGAAGCGTTCAGTCAGTTTATTCCTGTTGATCGGGTTCAAGCTCAGGTTGATGACATCACTACAGGGGATGTTTCTGATTGGCTGTGAGATGATGGGACATTTTTGTTATTTATAAAACTGATTGATCGATATGAATATCTGGATGATGATTTTACATACTGTAAAAACTAATAAAGCTTTTCTACATCTTGAACTGGCTTCAGTGTGTTTTACACACCTCTATGGAGGGCTGATCTTGCCAAAATTGGAAATAATTTTTTTCCAAACTTATACAAACAAACTGATACTTTGGATGCATTTTTTTTTTGTTACTATAATCACTTTATCAAAACACTTATTTTTATATATATTAATAATTTTGGCAGCATCAATATTCCATAGGACCTATGTTTTAGTTTTAAAATGTGTTTCCTGTTCAGTTGATCTGAACCATGCCATAATTTCTCTTGCTGAACTTATTCTGCAATCTATCAAGTTTTCTTTCTGGATTTTTGTGATCACTCTTTCCCTGAAAACCATAATATTTAAAAGTGACAGAGGCCCTAAAGTTCAGTTTACATTTTTTCTGTTTCAAAACTTTTTGTTTCAGTTTCAAATCTTTATTTTCAGTTTTAAATTTGTTCTCTGTTTTAAAGCTTTTTTGAGTTTCAAAGTATTTTTTCAGTTTCAATTTTTTTTCCACTTTCATTGAACAAATTTTATGGCCCCAATTTAGTTCCATACAAGAGCACCTGCGGAAGACATTCAGCTTCTATCATTCACCAGCCGTCAACTTGAAATCTCTTTGTTATCCACAGCGTTATTTTCTTTTTCACCATCAGTGGTTAAGTGATTGTGATCTTTAGTGACCCAGGAGAAACATTGGGATGTTTCTCCCGGTTCAGAACCAGAACCGGGCCGCAGGAAGGAGCGACTTAATAAACCATGAATGTCGGAGATGAAACTCACCAGATTTTCTCAGCGTGTCGGTGATTCGCGCCATGATGGACGCATTATGAACACCCAGCACCTCACAGCCGTCATCATTTAGACACTAATTCTCCAAATTCACGCACAATCAAACAAATTAGCCTTTATGCTAATTTCTGATGACTCCATTATGCTAAAAGCCGACTTTGAATGACACTCATAATTGCAGCAGAGATATTATTGCTGAACAACTCAGTAATGGACACTAACGCTTCTTCTGCTGAATGGCTTTGCAGGAGTAAATAAACGCTGATGTGTTTTTACTGATGAGCTGCTGAGACCCTGATGTGTTCAAAGACCGCAGGAAATCCTAACCAGCTGCTTCTGAACAGCTTTGCTGTTAATGTTTTTTAAAATTACTCATGTTTTATGTCAATATTTCCTCTGTGTATTTTCTCCCTTCCTGTTTTCTCCTTTTGCCATTTTGTTTAAATTTTTTTATTTTTTCATCAGTTTATTTTTTCTTTCAAAGAAAAAAGGAATACAACTGAAAAAAAAGATTAAAAAATGCGAAAAAGAAATTTAGAGGAGAAATAAATTAATATATGTTTTAAGAAAAGAGTCAATAAATAAAAATAAATGAATAAATACGAAATAAAACAAGACAAAAATATTTTTCAAAAGTCAGAATATTAAAAATGGGGAATAAATAAATAAAACAATAAGTTTTTAAAATAAAATGGAAAATTAATAATGACAATGTTAATATTGTTTAAAATAATAATTTTGCTACACTGTATAATTAAATTAATTGGGAAATTTCTTACTTTTTGCAACATTTGTCACTTTAATTACTTTATCAGACCTTTTATTTCTATATTTATTGCCATTTTTGGCAGGATTAGTCCTCCATAGACACTCCAAAATCCATTGTAATCATTTCAAATTTTTATAGTTCAGGTGTTGGAAAGTCCAGACCTAAATCCAAACAAAACCTAAGAAGACGTAAAACAGCAACATTACGACACTTTCCTCCCTCCGTATTTTACATTTGCTACTTTACGTTGGATTTTGAAGACCAGTAGATCGGAACCAGACGTCCACCTGTCTGTTTCTTGACTCCGGCGTTGACAGAAGCGTCACGTTTGCGAGCGGATCGCGGTGATCGATGGATCCGGAGCGGCTGCAGAGTAATTGCATATTTTAGAGCCTTCGGATGAATTATCCAGCGCTGATCCGTCATTACTGCGCTGAGAGTCAGAGCTTCATTTGGAGTGAGTGTTGCTCTGCAGTCGCATTTACAGCTGCAGGGATCATGAATTATTACAGCGGACATGAGAACATTAAATCAAGTCAGAACCAAAACCAAGGTGACTTCCTCCCTTCACATCTTCGCCTTCTGGTGAAATTTTTATTCTTAATTAAATATCAGATTTATAAATTATCTCAAAACAAACAAATCAAAATTAATTCTAAAGTTTTAAAACACCTTAAAGTTTCATTTTGAGGTCAAAAATTCAAACTTTGAATGTTTCCCTTCAGTCCAATATGGCCGCCAATCATATGAAAGAGTGAAAGTTGCAGAAATAATTTTTTTGTTCTTGCAAAATTAATCAGCATTTGAACCAGAAACATCTCTATTTTAGAGGAGAATAAAGTTAACATGCTACATGTTCTGGACTGAACAAACTTCAGTTTATTAGATTTTTATTGTAATGAAGGAAAGTTAACTTTTCTTACAGATTAAAATCTGAAAAGTGTGGCATGTGTTTGTGTTTTCCCCCGTTTGCTCTGGTACATCTAAATAAAGTTTAGTTGTAATTTTCCTTCAAAAGTGGGATAAATTTGTAAAAACACCAACATGCAGAAAGGTGGATGATTAGATGTTAGCAGGGATGAATGGGTCGAATAAGACAGAAGTCGGATCATTTTGTGTTGATACCTGATGGAGAACGAGGCTGTGGGAGCAGAAAGCGACCAATCAGGTGTGGATTCTGTGGCTGACATGATGATCCCACCTTGGACAGACGGTGATAAAATCAGCTGATCTTTTCATCGTTTAGCGCTCGGCTTCATGTGTCGGATAACCTGAAACTTCCTGCATCGCTGAATTTAGCAACATCACCAAACGGCTGGATGGTGAAACGAACTCAGCGAGGCTTCAGAACCAAAACTTAGAAATGTATAAAAACCTGAAACAATCAGATCCAACATGTTTATGATGAGTTTGTACCTGTAACCAACCATTTTACAATGAAATATCACATCAACAGGGATTTCTTTGTGTCGTTTTTATCAGAGCTGATAAAAATCACATGTGGGGTCCCTCAGGGCTCCATGTTGGGGTTCCTCTAATTTAACACCTTCATGCTCCTGTTAGCTCAGGTTATAACAAGAAATAAGATTAGCTGCCATAGCTATGCAGATGATACTCAGCTCTACAGTATGACATTCAGAGACTCTGAACCATCCAAGAACAAATCGATGCTTTGAGGTTCAATAAAACCTGTTTCTAAATACTTGAGACAACTTAAATCACTGAAGAAAGTTTGATACGACATAAACAATGGAGGAGTGTTAATAGAGGGTATTTTTGATACTTTCATGGCTTTTATTTTAATTTTCTGAATTTCTTAATATTATTTTGGTTTACATTTAAAGTATTTTCTGCATTTACACCATCTCAGTTTTTAGCCACATTATAAAAATGACAGGAAATCATTCAAATTTGCATCAAAACATTTTTTATTCTGAACCAGAGTCTTTGCGAGAAGGAAAATTTTCCCTTCACACCAATAATCACCTTAATCTCCAGTACTGCAGTGTTTTATCTAAAACTGCAGATTCACAGGAAATCCTTCAGAGGGCGCCACATCTTTGCCTCAAGACTGGAATTCCAACAGGAATCCTTGGGGAAAAAAACCCAGGAAATAGTTCAGAGAGAAAAAAAAAAAAAAAAAAAAAAATAATCGAAAAAAACCCCAAAATCACCTGTGTCTCCTTCCTTCCACCAAACTACCGACTCAGGACAGACTGAAGGCGAGCAGAGAGAAAACTGAGGAAGCAGACACTGGAACACAGACTGCTGCTGGAGGAAAAACAAGGAAATCACAGTGAAAGTAAGAGAATAAAGTTTCTACAGGAGAGAAAGTGACTTCCTGGTTTAACGTTCTGTCTGTTGTGATTTCAGCTTCACTCAGAGACAAAATGGCTTCCAAGTTAGAGGAGGATCTCTACTGTTCGATCTGTCAGGAAATATTTAAGGATCCGGTTTTTCTGTCATGCAGCCACAGCTTCTGTAAGGAATGTCTGCAGAACTGGTGGAGAGAGAAACCAGAAAGAGAGTGTCCAGTTTGTAAGAGGAAATCTTCTAGAGAGCAACCACCTTTAAGTCTGGTTCTGAAGAATCTGTGTGAGTCTTTCCTACAGCAGAGAAACCAAAAAGCTTCAGAGGGTCTCTGCTCTCTGCACTCTGAGGAACTCAAACTCTTCTGTCTGGACCATCAGCAGCCAGTGTGTCTCGTCTGCAGAGATTCAGATTTACACACCGAGCACAGATTCAGACCCGTCGATGAAGCTGCTCAGCAACACAGGAAGAAACTTCAGGAAACTCTGGAGCCTTTAGAGGAGAAGCTGGAGCTCAGGAAGAAAGTTCAGGAGGAGTTTGATCAGACAGCAGAATACCTGGAGGTCCAGGCCCGACACACAGAGAGGCAGATTAGGGAGCAGTTTAAGCAGCTTCATCAGTTTCTAGCAGAGGAAGAGGAGGCCAGGCTGGCTGCACTGAGGGAGGAAGAGGAGCAGAAGAGAGGGATGATGAAGGAGAAGATGGAGGCTCTGAGCAGAGAGATAGCAGCTCTTTCAGACACAGTCAGAGCCACAGAGGAGGAGCTGAGAGCTGCAGACGTCTCATTCCTGCACAACTACAAGGCTGCAGTGGAAAGAGTCCAGCGCTGCCCCCTGCTGGAGGATCCACAACTGCCCTGAGGAGCTCTGATAGACCAGGCCAAACATCTGGGCAACCTGGCCTTCAACATCTGGAGCAACATGGAGACCATGGTGACCTACACTCCTCTGGTTCTGGACCCAAACACGGCTGGTAAAGAACTCCATCTGTCTGAAGAACTGACCAGTTTGACTAAAGGAGAGAAACAGCAGCTTCCTGATAATCCAGAGAGGTTTAGTTACTGGGATTGTGTTCTGAGTTCTGAAGGTTTTAACTCAGGGAACCACAGCTGGGATGTTGATGTTGGAGACAGTTCATACTGGAAACTTGGTGTGTTGGAAGAGTCTGTAAGGAGGAAGGGAGCCATAAAGTCTGGATTGTTGGTTGTAGAGTTTAATTTCTTGGGATACTCAGCATCTTGTCCATCAGCTCCTCCCACTCGTCTCTCAATCCAGAATAAAGTCCAGAGGATCAGAGTGAATCTGGACTGGGACAGAGGAAAGCTGTCCTTCTCTGACCTGGATACTAACACACACATACACACCTTCACACACACCTTCACACAGAAGATGGTTCCATTCTTCTTCACTTTTGATGAACCAATAAAAATTCAACCGATGAAGATCTCAGTGATGAAGAACAAATAAATCATTTTTGGATCTGATCATCATTTAAAGTCAGGAAACTGGAGATGATCCGATCATCTGTGTTCTTCATATCTTTCTATGTTTTCTACTTTAGACAAAAATCAAATTTTGTAAAAACAAGGATTTATTATCTATGAAAGTTTTTGACTTCAGCATCTGGACAGATAAAAATAATGAGTTTTCTTTTGTTTTAAGCTTTATTGTTTGTACAAATGAGCGGTTTCTGATCCAAACTTGAAGTTATTTTTTGTTTTATTTCATTTTGTGAGAATTTCATGTAACAAATATATTATGGGAACAAATGATTATTGTTCATGTTTTTAACCTGAAACAGCAAAATAAAAAAATTTAAAAGAGGAAAAGTTGTGAAGTTACTTGGGATTAATGGTTTCAAAGCATCCATCCATCCATCCATCCATCCATCCATCCATCCATCCATCCATCATCTTTTCCAGGGTTCGTATTTAAAATCTGCCATAAATTCATGGTAAACTTGAGTTTTTATTCACTCAGGTTTGTTTTCAGACTTTTGGCCCAACAGTTGATATAAATCAGAATTTCAGTTCAGAGAGAAAAAAAAAATGTTTGAATAAATCATCATCTAGTTGCTTAATCTGAGCCCAGTTTGGATTAAAAATAAGATTAATTCTTAAATGAAACCAAGTCAAACTATGCAGCAAATCTTGGGTTAAATCCCGTTATTAAAGCTTCAACTAAATGAAGTAAAATGAGTTGAACCACCTGGATCTGAACTCATGTAGTAAAGTTGATTGTTGTATCGAAGGAGATGCTTCAGAGTTACTAATTTAATCCAAAGTGAAATCCAGGCCATAAACTTTAATATTTATAAATGCTGAGGTCTGGTTTCAGAATGATCACAATGTCAAAATCTGTACATGGTGAGAGAATTACTCCTGGATATGGACAGCTTCAGGTTTCATTACTTTAAAAAAAACTTCCCATTTGGGATTTCAAACTTTTGTCCTTTAAATGTATTATTTCTATAGATCTATAACACAAGCTGTTCATTTCAACAGGGGAACCAGAAATGTTCAGAAGACCAAGACGATGCTTCAGATTCAGTGGAAATCTGGATTCAAACTTCAAAATTATCACTTTATTATGCAGCGTTACATTACTAAAACACCAATATGGAACTAAAATGGGGCCATAAAGTTTGTTTTGTAGTTTTGAACTATTCTTCACTTTCTAAATATTTTTTAGTCTTAAAATTATTTCTGTAATGTTTTTTTATTACAAAATTATTTTTCAGGCTTAAAATGATTACCTCAGTTTTAAACTGACCTTTCTGTTTAATTATTTCAGTTTCAAAATTATTTTTAAATTTTAAAAACGTATTTGTTTCAAAATAATTTTTCAGTTTCAATTCTTTTTTTCAGTTTTAAAATTAAATTTCACTTTAAATTTTTTTTTCCATTTCAAAATAATCTTTCAGTTTAATTTTTTATTTCAAAATTCTTTTCCAGCTTGAATCAAAAAATAATGCAGAAGGTTTAAAATTAATTTTCATTTTCAAAACCGTTTTTTTAATGATCTTTATTTTTTTCAGTTTTAAAATTATTTTACAGTTTCAATTTCTTTTCAGTATTGTTTCTTTAGTCTGTGACAGACTCTCGACCTGTCCAGGTGACTCCGCCTCTCGCCTGGAACGTTAGCTGGAGAGGCACCAGCACCTCCTGACCCCATTAAGGGACAAGGGTGTAGGACAATGGATGGATGGGATGTTTCTTTAGCAAGCTTTTTGGCACCAATTTAGCTCTATAGGTGTGTAAAGCTGGTAGAAAAACACATCAAACGTCCTGAAGATGCTGGAAACTATTGGTCTCATTTCCGAGGAGCAAAATCTAAACATGAAATGTGATTGCACCACATTACTTGGACTCTTATGCAAAACATTTTGTATCTTCCTTCAAATTTACATTCATGAATTTCTTTAAAACCCAAAACGACACACTGACATGGGTTTTGTAGTTGTAATGTCATAAAGTGTTACAAGTTTAACAAGCGTGGATGATTTTGCTTCTCACAGAAAACAGAAACGTTGAGCCAGGAACACTTTGGGAAAATAAATAAAAAGCTCTTTGGTTTTCCTCCAGGCTCTGATTCCCAGATAAACTCCTTCATGTTTGTGTGTTTTTGACACAAATCCCGCCCAGATTTGAACTTAAGCAGGGAAACGATCTGTAGAAAAATAAAACAGGTTTAGTTAAAGAAATAGCTTAAAAATCAATGAGAACTAAAATCTGTGAAAATCAACCCCACTAAGGTCAAAGGTGAAAAGTTCAGACGATAGCAGGACGTCATTCTGACCCCAAGAGACGAAACTCTAGTTCGAACATGTTCATGATGGGTTTTTGTAACTTTCTCACCTTTCAGAGGTTCAAACTTTCCTCCATTATGATATTTTTTATTCCTACCAACAGGAACATTATGAGTGTTGAGAACCGACGTGTAAAAACACCAATCAGACGCTAATCTGTAATTTCCTAAGGAACCTTAATGTTCATTTCTCTGGTAAGGTTGGAGAACGAGTAATGTTTCATTTGGAAGTAAATTAAATCTCGCCGCGTATATCAATACAAAGTACCTTCATATTTTCCAATTCCAACGTCCGCCGCCTCCGTCTCTCCCATTCGCTGTAATCACATTCTGGGTTTTGTTGTCCTCATCACTGCGGCGGCGATGATGATGATTGCTGAGCGATCACTGCCGCCATGATCATCAATGCTTACACCTGATTGGATTTTAAACTCATTAGCTGTCATCTTTAGCAGGTTGTGATAAGGATCCTCGATCTGCTCAGATTCATTCCTACTTGATACAGATTTGTTTTTATTTCCTCTTCTGACCAGAAGGTATTTTGTTTGTTTGTTTGTTTGTTTTAATCATTAGGAAGTATTGAAGGAGAAGGAACTTTATTCTTTACATTTTGACTTCAGCACCTCTTGTCACTTTAAATCCCAAAAAAAATGTTGCTTATTTGGATGTGCAGTTATGTAACTACACATCTTAGAAAAGCAGAAGTGGAGTCTCCTGCACAACCAACAAGAAAGCAGCAAGTAGTTTCATGATAGTAAGTCAATAACAAAACACTTGTCTTTTCTAGTAGCTATTGTGAAGCAACAAAACCAGTGGACCAAATGCACTGGAGCTCAGCTTGTGTTGCTAGGTAACAGTCGGAACTCTGCTGGGGTTGCTAGGTAACAGAAGATTTTTGTAGCCCTCTCTATTTTCCAGACACTAAGAAACATAAACTTACTGCCAAAAACTTTGGTACTGATCCAAAAGCAGGAAGTGGACTACAGCGCCAGGGATTCTGGGTAAATACAACCAAAACAAACATGCTAGTCTAGTGCTAGCAGGAGAGTTAGCTAGTGGTCTTTAGCCAAAGACAAAAGAGAAATCCTGCAATCGCCACTGCATTTTTGTTTACATTTTGTGAAAAAGGAAGTTGCGCTCAGTGTCTTCAGAAGTTTTCATGTTGTTTTCTTCTGTAGTTCTTAGTGCAGCGCCCCCAAAAGGCGAGGAAGGGAACAGGTTTTTCAAAGGGCTTGGATTGTTTGACTCAATCCAGTGTGAAAGTGAACCACAACAGCCGAAAAAGAACAAATGTTGCAACTTTGGTCTCCGATTGAACCGAATCCGCCAGACTAATTGATTTTGAATAATAACTGGAACATCATTAGTTTTAGAATAAAACAGAATATACTTATATTATTTGTTATTTGTTCACAAGCTGGTTCAAAAGTGGTAAATATAAAAAAAAGTTGGAAAAGTAAAAAGCTGAGCAGGAGTAACAGCATCAGGCTGCTGCATATGTGCACTTACAAGGTATTTGGTATTCCAACTTTTCACTACTTTTCCTTTATGAATGTTTTATAAACATATTTTATTTTATTGTGAAATGTCTTTCATCATTTTTATTTTGACTAGCCTTAAGTGAAAACATACCTTTCCATCAGCTGACTCCGTTGATCCCCTGTAACGATCAACCGCCGGCTCGGCCGGGCCGCCATCTTGTTTTCAAACATGCTTCGAGTTAGTTCCCGGCAGGGAGAGGAGACACATACCGGCGAGGAAATACGATGAGAGCAGGAAAAGGGAGACATTTATGAGGTAAAGAACATCAGAGCGGGCTTGCTTGAGCTCTCGTTAACACCAAAACAAAAGCGAAGGCTGAGTATTTGATGTGGCGTCACGCAGAGCGGACCAGATTGAGTTCAAATGGATATTAACGGTGCAGGAGGCGGCCGGTCACCGTGGGGAAACGGAGTCCGTGACGTTCCCACTGCACTCTGCCGCTTCACCAGCAGAAAAAGCCAATAACAGCCACAAATCTTCAGGTTTAATGAAGGTTGAACTGTTTATTTACTCCTTTATTGCTTCTGTGTATTGAATTGGAGGAAAGAGACGGAATACCATCTGCAGCCCCGTTCCTGTTGGCCTGCTGCTGCCTGAGTTTCCCACCAACACAATTACTGAAGTCACTCTGAGGGCTTGATGCTCGGTTCTATGATGGTGAGTTACGGCCATTTTAAATAGATAGAAAGGATTCAATTTCCACCAAAAAATGAGAAATTTTGAGATCAATAACAAAAGAACATTTCAGAAAAAAACTGAAAATTTCGGTTTCTAAAGTCAGAAATTTGCTTGAAAACAAAACAAGAAATTGTGAGATTAATCTCAGAAATTTTCTAGAAAAAAACATGGAAACTTCTGAGTTTCAAAATTCTAAAATTTGCTAGAAAAAGCTCTGAACTCTGAGGTTAACCTCCAAAATTTTCTAGAAAAAACATGGCTATTTCTGAGTATGAGATGTCAGAAATTTGCTAGAAAAAAAAGAATCAGGAATTCTGAGAGGAACCTCAAAATTCCTAGAAAAAAAACTTTAACGTTTTAAAGTTTAAAAAGTCAGAAAATTTCTAGAAAAACCAAGGCAGTAGACAACATTTTGCAAGAAAAATCTCAGAAATTTAGAGAATAATGTCTGAAAAATTCTAGGGAAAAGATTTGAAAATTTCTGAATTTCAAAAGTTAAATTTCAAAAATTTTCTAAGTTTCAAAACAGAAAAAAAAATTCCACTTTGTCTAGAAATTTATTTTTAAAAATTCTTGAAATATGTTCAAGAAAAAAAGTCTGGAACTTTTTCTCAAAAATTTCTTGAGTTTTTTTCTCACAAATATTTTACTCTTGAAGTTCAAAACGAACGGAGCCCGTCTGGTGATATATGAGAAAAAAAAAAAAAAAAAACATCCCTATAGTTTAATATCTTGTGGGAAAGACGTAATAACAACAAATTTTGAGATTAATCTCCAAAATTTACAAGATAAACTTGAAAATGTCTTAAAAGAAAAAGATTTTCAACTTTGAACCTCAGATGGGATTTTTTTGGGGTGAAATTATCAGATTTGGTTGTTATTTCAGTTCTCTTTGAATATTTCCCAACAGGTTTTGCTCGGATGCAGCTTTAGATCCTGTTTGATCTGCGTTTCGGTTTGTGGGCGGTGAAAACCCGGCTGAGCCGTCAAACGGACAAATCTGAGGCCCAGTAAAGTCAAAAATGCAGCTGCAGCCGCCCACTCCCCCATTGTTGCTTCCTAATTGTTCAGATTCAGAACAATGGGGCTGGAGGTGGAAGCTAACTGCTTGTTAATCATCGTAAAACTGTTTGAAACCCACACAACGCAGGAAAACCTCCCCACTGTCTCCTCAGATTAAACAATCTGTCAAAATTACTCTGGATTTCGGCTTTTATTTTATTTGGAAATCTGCATATTTTCAAAGAATGCTCGTCAGAGTGCAGGGGTGTCCAAAATGTGGTGCAGGGGCCATTTGTGGGCCTTAGAATGGTGTTGGTTGTCACCGCTGTCAAAGTGAGATGACTTTTTGATCCTCATTAAAAATGAAACATTTGGTCACAAAGCCACATGTCACTGAGCAGATTGTAGAAAAATCTCTTTAAATAATTGGTTCTCAAATATGGACCAACCCGACCCTCGTGTATCAGTTAATTAGGACCTGAAATTTGATACGTTCATTTCAATTGGATTATTACGTAATATTTAATATAATAAAAATGTTAACACACTTAATTACTTTTTTTTTTACAAATAAAATTCCAAAAAATGTTTTCAACTTTAGGTTGTTTTTTTTTTCAGTTTAAAAATACATTTTCAGTTTCTTTTTTATTTTTTCAATTTCAAAATTATTTTTGTTTCAATTTTATTTTTCATTTTAAAAATTGTTTCCCAGTTTCAAGTATTTATTTTAGTTTATGACTGTTTTTACAATAATTTTTCAATTTCAAATCTTTTTTCAAATTCAGAATTGTTTTTCAGTTTCCCTTTTCTTTTGATTTAAAAATTATTTTCCTGGTTGAAGTATGATTTTTTTGATTTCAAACATTTATTCTGTTCAGAATTATTTTTAGTTTCAAATATTTTTTAAGTTTCAGAATATTTCTTTTAGTTTCAGATCTTTATTTTCAGATCTCACATTTTTCATCAGTTTCAAATATATATAAATTATTTTTTTTATTTCTAAGTTATTTTTCAGTTTCACTATCGTTTTTTGAGTTTTAAATCCTTTTTTGTCTCAAAATTATTTCTTCAGTTTCAATATGTATAATTTTAGACCAAACTTTTTGGCCCCAGTTTAGCTCCATAGAACATCTTAGCACTGAAACATTGCTGCAGCCCAGTGAGATGAGTTACATTCTGTAGCTTCGTCTCCACGGCGATCAGCCATGTTTCCACACAGCAACATGTCTGCCGGTTTATTGCTGACGTTGCGTTGCTCCGTTGACGTCTCCTGTAAACATTTCCATCATGCTTACGTTAAAGCGTAAAGTTTCTGACTGACACGTTCAGATCTGACATGTTGGAGGCAGAAATATGCCATTTGGCCCCGTGACCCCGCCGTGAACCCTCACCGCTTCATCGTTTTCCCACCGACATAACGCTGCAGCGCCGACGGCCTTTTGGGTCCGACCTGCCGCCACCTTTTTAATCTAAACTCAGCATAAGGTCAGAGGTCAAACTCTTTTCATAGATGTGTTCCTACTTGATCCTTTCAAAATAAACCTCGCCCCCTACTGCTGTAGGACTAAAAGAGAGGCTTGTTCTCACGTAGAAACGAAGTGTTGGAGCTCAGACTTTGTTTAAACCACAGGCGCAGTGTGTTTATGGGTCGGTTAAAAGGTTCCTGTCCGACTGACGGGTCTGTCAAATAAACAGCAGGACAAGTGGTGCCGCTTGTTTCTTCTTCCCCATAAAAGTCAAACATGTCCCCATCATATTCTGTGCTACCAGCATGGGTCACTGTTAGTCTAACACGTTTAACCTTTATCTTAATTGTTGCTCTCTGAACATATTTCCTGGAAGAAAAGGAGCTCAAAGCTCCTATAAAAAGTTTTCACCCCCTTTGGATGTTTTACTGCGTTTAAAATCAATCATAAACTACAAAAATTTGGCTTTTCAGACAAGAAAATAGAAAAGTAGACCATATGATTCAAAGTAAAACTTTTTTTTAAAAAAAAATAATGGCAATAAAATAAAAATAGTTAACATAAAATAAGGGACTGCATAAATATTATTTTTAGGAAATCAAAAATTAGGCAAAATGAAGGGAAAAATTCCCACACTCATGCTTCCATTTGAGTCTAAATTGCTCCTAAAATCAACTTCAACACTTAAAAAACACTGTTTTTGGCAATAAGGTCAAGTTTTCAGTGTCTGAAAAATGACCCATTTCAAAAACTTTCCAATTATGAATTTGCAGTTGATAGCGCTGCGCTGTTACCTAGCAACGCCAGCAGAGTTCCGCCCGTTACCTAGCAACCTAAGTGGAGCTCCAGATCATTTGGCCAAAATGTGTATTTTTAGAGAGGTTAGCTACAGTTTAAAGAAGTGAATATTTATGTACAACGGAGGGGCCGACTAAGAAATAAAAAATATTACAAGAATTGAGTCATAGTGTTACAAAAATAAAGCTGCACAAGAATGAAGTCGTAGTATTACAATATTCTCAAAATATGACTGTAATCTCATACTATTCCAAGTTTACTTTTGTAATTTTTTACTTTATTCTTGTAGTATTAAGATTTTATTCTCATAATTTTACTTTTTTAAAATAATTTTTCTTAGTATTCTGTCATACTTATGCAATCACTTTGTTAAATATTTTTTCTCATTGTCATTATTTTGTAGAAATCAGTTTTCACTTTGGTATTAAAGTTTGGTTTTATTTTTTTGTAAATTTTTGCTCATAATTAACTTGTAGAAGCAATAAAAATATACTTTTTATAAGCTCTGTAAATTATAAAGTGCTATGGGGAAAAATAGTTTTTTTAAGAAAAATCAACGTGTAAAATGTTGATTTTCTTGTTTTGAACGAGAGAATAAAATAATATTGCAGCTAATTCACTTATTGTGTTTTAATTTCATATCAGAGTTTATGTTGGGTATAAACAAGGAAGAGCTTCCATCAGAAAAACCAATTTAAATGTTGGAAATAAATAAATAAAAAGCAGGTTGGTGAGATGCAGCTATCGGAGATCTAAGACAGCAAATGATGCCATCTTCCTCTGAGATGTTTGTTTTAATGCAACACAAAGGTCAACGCTGCTTCTTGGAAAGCTCTCTGCTTCGGCTAACGAGCCGTAATCACGCGTTGTGATTGTGTGATTGCTGGCGATGTTGATGTTGCTGCTGCTGCCACCTTCCTCTCTGCTCTCCTTCCACAGCGGCTCTATATATAGAGGCAGCAGTCGGAGGTAATGGGATGATGAATGGACGCAGCCAGGCCTAATTTCATGGGGCAGGAAATCACCAGAGGAACAAAAAAAGCTAAACTTTAGAGGCTGTAATTATTATCCCTGGGGACAAATCGGTCCCAAACTACGCCGCAGGAAATACGACTCGTGATAAAGTAACGTGTTGTACATGCTAAGGCTTGTGGGTATTCATGCGCTTTGACCTGAGGGATGTTTTCCATTCGTGTGATTTCATCCCATTCGTCTTCTAAAAGGGCCGCGGACTTTTGGCCGCTAACAGCTGTTTGCTTTATTACAGCTGCAGGGATTTATCCCATAATGTTTTATGTTAATAACAATGTTGAATGATTTACGGCAGCGCAGAGAAAGCCGCTCCATAAATTTATCGGCTCGCTTAGTAAAATATTTTCATTTCAGAGTCTGAGTTCAGAAGAGAATAAGAGCTGGTTGATGGTTTTGGCTCTGCAGGAGAAGTCTGAAGTTTAATGTGTTTTCACACCTGATAGTTTGGCAGATTTGATTCAATTTGGGATCAAAGTTGCAACATTTGTTACATTTGTAGCTGCTGCGGTTCGCTTTCACGCTGCAGTGTAAGCTGATCCAAACTAAATAAAAATCCTGTTCCCCTCCTCGCCTGTAGGGGCGCTGCACCAAGCAAAAATGGAGTAGTGTCAGATTTTAGCAGCTTTCAGATTTCTCATGAAAGCGAACAGTGTCAGTGCGACCCAACCGGACCGCACAGAGTAAAAAGGACATGACATCTAAATGACTAAATATTTAGCTAGCTTCAAATATTTAGTTTGACGCTAGCTAACTACAGCTAACTATTTAATTTGGAGCTAAATATTTATTTTGATAATTAACTAAATATTTAGCTCAGTGCTGGCTTGAAATATCTAGTTTGAAGCTAAATACAATATACTTATCTAAATGTTGGAGCTAAGTATGTAGTTTGCTAACTGAATATGCAGCTGTCAGCTAAATAATTATTTGATAGCTACATAGCTATATAGTTTGTATCTAAATATTCTTCATGTTTCATTTATAATTAAATGAACAAGATGGTGAAAATATGTTCTCTTTGATAAATGAACCCCATTTTTTCCTTTTTAGAAATAAATAACTCAAATTATTACTGATATATTTTGATTGTGCAGCACTCATAGTTTATTTTTGTCAGTTTTACACCATAAACATCTAAATTACTGAACCTGATTCCTGCTTGATGCTCCTGCGGTGCCTGTTTTCACCAGCAGAGGGCGTAGTTGTGGCTTTTATCCCAGTTTTCAGCCTCATCTTTGCCTTCCTCCGGTCCAGGAATACCTTCCTTCTCCCGAACAGGTCTGGGAATGCTGCTTGGCTCCTGGAGTAAATATGAAAATAAAGCTAGATGCAGGAAAGCCCTAATTAGTCCGTCACTCCAAACTAACACTTCAGCCCGCTCCAGATCCCGGCCCGCAGCATTTTCCCCCGCTGTCAGAGCTGGTCATGAGTGTCAGATTTAATCTGGTGCAGGGGTCGAGCGGGGCCCAGGGTGCTGGGAGAAACCCATCATTTTCATTGTGTGTGTGTGTGTGTGTGTGTGTGTGTGTGTGTGTGTGTGTGTGTGTGTGTGTGTGTGTGTGATGGATACAAGAGATAGAGGAAAAGATCGGGCCTCTGAGAAGGAAACAGCCTGACAAATTCAATAAAACACATCTGAGCAGCGCCTGCTGAACGTTCTGCTCCGCTTTGCCTCTCAGAATAAATATGAGTCGGTCTGAACGCAGGGCATTACTGTTGGGTGTAATTGTCTCATTTTTTTCTGAACCGGCGGTTTTCCTCCGTTGTTTGGCGGAGTGAATCCAATTACAGGTGTCGCCATCACTCATGGTGGCGGGCGGACCGGATGATGCGGCGATCTGGACGATTGATCGGCTGTTTGCGGCGGTGATCGCATTGATTAGCCATGAAATGTGCCAGGCAGGAGCTTACATCGCTCAAATACCAATGAGAGGGGAGGGTCAGCTGGGGAGGGAGGAGGAAGAGGCGAGGGGAGGGAGAGGAGGTCAAAGATGGCCGCCTTTCCTGTTGGGAGAGGAAGAGAAGGGAAATATTTTATATGAAAACAACAAATAAGTAGATTCATGCTGACTTTACGAACATCCATCCATCCATCCATCCATCCATCCATCCATCCATCCATCCATCCATCCATCCATCCATCCATCCATCATTGTCCTGTTGTGTTTTTTAGAAGGTGAATCTTTGACTAGGCCACCTAGAATCTTTGGGTTGTTTGCGTCTCTAAATGTGTCTCAGCTGGACCAACGTGACTCAGAGGAGGGTGAGTTTTGCTCGGCGTGTTTCTCATTTCCCAACAGCGGCTCCTTTATGACCCGCGTGCCATCAGCGGGGCTCGTTTTAGTCATAATTACTTATTATTGTACAGGACAGAATGCAGTAATTGGAGCCCAGTTTGAGGTTTTCCTCACATTCCTGCTGAATCCTGTCATGTTCCAGTGTTTTCCTTGCTAACAAGGTTCCAACCCGAGCCTTCACTCTGCACTGCAGGAGTCCATATTACCTTATAAAAGGACCTACACATGGAGTTGGACAGTTTTTTGGTTTAGTCCCACACTGATATGTACGGGAGAGGATTAGGGCCACTAGAAAAAATGTCTCTGCTCCTAATGAGGGAAGTTCGTGTCGATTGTTTTTAAACTGAATTCTGACTTTAATCTCAGAAGTTTCAAAATTTAAAATTCTGGTATATAAATTCAGAAACAGTTTTTTGAATATTTTGAATATAATTAAGACACATCTGAGAATGAAAAAAAAGTAAAAAATTGGAGAAAAAAGTACAAAAAAAAATCTGAAATCTGAGACAAAAGGTCAGAATATTGAGGAAAAAATTTAGAATTCTGATTAAATTCCAATCTGAGACAAAAAAGAATCTGGATTCTGTGAAAAAAAAAATCAAAATATAAATTTGGGAAAAGTCTCAAATACAAGAAAAAAAAAGTTGGAAATCTGAGAAAAAAGTCGGAAGTCAGAGAGAAGTTGGAATTCTGAAAAGATTCCAATCTGAGAAACAGAGAAATCTGTGAAAAAAATAAAAATCTCAGAAGAAAATAAGATCTCTGAAAAAAACTTGTAAATCAAAGTTATTAGTCAGAATTTAATAATTTTTTGATGGTTTTAATCCTAATTTGTGGGTTCACCTTTGAGCTGGATTACAAGAAGCTTTCTGAACCTAACCCATTCAGTTCAGTTCAGTTCGGTGCAAACAGTGTTTATTACAACCGGGACGAGGCGCGGACGAATCTTTTTTCAGACTCTAAGTGGGATTAATTCCCGCCTCCGGAGCAGCTGGACTTCCCAGGTGTTGCTGTAGAAATACCATCTGCTTCATTAACTGGGAGTTATTCCAGCGGCCCGGTCTCCGCTCTACATCCAGTTTCATAAATAAGACACGGCGCTCCGCCGCAGACGGGCTTTATGGCCCAACATCGATTAGCAACAGTTCAAGGTGGGCAGAACGTTACAGGTGCAGCAGATGAAACCTTTGAATAAAAATATGAAAGGAAAATAAATTGAAGCTTTTGCTATTATCCAGAAAATTTTATTTTAATTAATTTTAAATCCACAAGGGCTTTACTGTCCAGCCTGGAAATGAGGATTGTTGGAAATAAAACACGAGACAAAGGACATAAAATGATCTTTGAGGAGCAAATAATTAAAAAGTTAATGATGTTTAGAGGAAAAAAGGAGTCAGTTTAAAGTTTGTAAAGCGCTAATGAAGACGGGATAACCTGGATGTTCAGCAGGAGAAAAGGTCAGGCCAGGTCAAAAGCATCAGGGTGGGAATTATTTCAAGAATCAGACTGAGAATACTGGTTCATCCGGGTAGGGGGATTTACTGGAATATTCCAGATTAACTGTCGAGATTCAGGAAGCAAGACGAAGAAACAAAACCATGAAATGTTTTCATGGAGATTCAGGATGAGGAAAAAAACAATTTAGAGGAGGAAATATTAAAACATGAAGGTCAGATTGAAGGTCAATGGATGGATGGACTCTTGTTGTCTCACAAACACCCTGTGAAAGGCACAACGTACAAAAGCTGTTTCTGTCTGGTTTCGAACCAGAGACCTTTTGCGTGTTAAGCAAATGTGATAACCACTACACTACAGAAACTGAACTCCTCTGCTTTGTTTCAGTTTGAGGTTCCAAATCTGAAGATGTCAGATGCAACGCATCAAGTTTCCACAGAGGTTTGCACTGAGATGCCTGGATTCAGACCGCTACACCATAGAATCCTTGCTGACCTTTAACTTTGCATAACCTCGCATATGGCCGGGCAGCTCAGCTAGTCACAGCGTGCTGTTCATAATGCCAAGGTTGTGGGTTCAATCCACACTTGAAAATGAGAAAGGGTGGTAAATGATAAAAACACTTCAAAATTAAAAAGGTTGTAAAATAAAATTAATACTTCAAAATAAAAAAACTGTTTTAAAGTTAAATCAACATTTCAAAAATAAAAGAAAGCTGGAAAATATACCTCTACACATGTTGAATTTGAAAAACATTAGAATATGAGGGCTTTAGTCAAATCTTCATTGTGGTAAAATCATGTACGTTTTTCTTAAATCCATGGA
>NW_015112995.1:192080-192815 GCF_001443285.1 Poecilia latipinna
CATTAGAATATGAGGGCTTTAGTCAAATCTTCATTGTGGTAAAATCATGTACGTTTTTCTTAAATCCATAGAAACTTAAAATTCAGTGTGGCTGGCTAGCTCAGCTGGTCAGAACGGGGTGCTAATAACACTGAGGTCATGGGTTCAATTCCCATACTGGTCTGTAAAAACATAAATTGATTCAGATAATCAACTTCAAAATAGCGAGAGGATTAATGTTAAACATTTTCATACATTGAAAAACAGGAATATGAGCACTTTTATCAAATCTTCATCGTGGTAAAATCATGTAGGTTCTTCTTAAATCCATGGAAACCCAAACATTTTCAAGGTAGGTCAGCTCAGCAGGTTGGAGCGTAGGGCTATTACCACCGAGGTCATGGGTTCAATCCCGGTACGTGTCAATTCATATCTAAAGTCTTTCAGACAATCAACACTTCAAAATATAAAAAAGGTGAAAATTAAAATCAACACTTGAAAATATAAAAAAGGATAAAAATTAAAATCAACACTTCTAATTATAAAAAGGGTGAAAAATAAAATCAACACTTTAAAATAAAAATTCTCTGGAAAATAAAATATTATGCATGTTGACTTTGAAAAAAAATTAGAATAGAAAGTCTTTTCTCAAATTCCTTTTTAAGATTATGTAAGTTGTTCTTTAATCCGTGGAAACTCAGTAACTTGGTGAACAAACAGTCAAACTTGTGCCTAATTTCACATTATAGTCCATAA
>NW_015112995.1:198847-199934 GCF_001443285.1 Poecilia latipinna
AGGTCAATTCATATCTAAAGTCTTTCAGACAATCAACACTTCAAAATATAAAAAGGGTGAAAATTAAAATCAACACTTCAAAATATAAAAAGGGTGAAAATTAAAATCAACACTTCAAAAATATAAAAAAGGGTAAAAATTAAAATCAACTCTTCTAAATATATAAAGGGTGAAAAATAAAATCAACACTTTAAAATAAAAATTCTCTGGAAAATAAAATATTATGCATGTTGACTTTGAAAAAATATTAGAATAGAAACACTTTTCTCAAATTCCTTTTTAAGATTATGTAAGTTGTTCTTTAATCCGTGGAAACTCAGTAACTTGGTGAACAAACAGTCAAACTTGTGCCTAATTTCACATTATAGTCCATAAACTAAGCCTGGGATCAAAAAATGTATAGAAGATATCAGGAACAGAGACAAATGGTTCTACTGAGACTTGAACTCAGATCACTGGATTCAGAGTCCAGAGCGCTAACCATTACACCATAGAACCACCAAGTGGCATTTTGAGTAAAGTAGCCTCGATTTCAAAGATGCCTGCAGTGAATTGGATTGGCAAATGAACAATCACGAAAAGACAAGACTCTTGTTGTCTCACAAACACCCTGTGAAAGGCACAACGTACAAAAGCTGTTTCTGTCTGGTTTCGAACCAGAGACCTTTTGCGTGTTAAGTAAATGTGATAACCACTACACTACAGAAACTGAACTTCTATTCTTTGTTTCAGCTTGAGGTTCCAAATTTGAAGATGTCAGATGCAACACATCAAGTTTCTAGTGAGGCTTGCACTCAGATGCCTGGATTCAGAGTACAGACCACTACGCCATATAAACCTTACTGACCTTTTAACCACCCTTGGTGAAAAGAACATGCAAAAGCTGTTTCTGTCTGGTTTCGAACCAGAGACCTTTTGCGTGTTAAGTAAAAGTGATAACCACTACACTACAGAAACTGAACTTCTATTCTTTGTTTCAGCTTGAGGTTCCAAATTTGAAGATGTCAGATGCAACACATCAAGTTTCTAGTGAGGCTTGCACTCAGATGCCTGGATTCAGAGTACAGACCACTACACCATAGAACCC
>NW_015112995.1:205746-206800 GCF_001443285.1 Poecilia latipinna
TCACAAACACCCTGTGAAAGGCACAACGTACAAAAGCTGTTTCTGTCTGGTTTCGAACCAGAGACCTTTTGCGTGTTAAGCAAACGTGATAACCACTACACTACAGAAACTGAACTCCTCTGCTTTGTTTCAGTTTGAGGTTCCAAATCTGAAGATGTCAGATGCAACGCATCAAGTTTCCACAGAGGTTTGCACTGAGATGCCTGGATTCAGACCGCTACACCATAGAATCCTTGCTGACCTTTAACTTTGCATAACTTTGCATATGGCTGAGTAGCTCAGCTAGTCACAGCGTGCTGTTCATAATGCCAAGGTTGTGGGTTCAATCCACACTTGAAAATGAGAAAGGGTGGTAAATGATAAAAACACTTCAAAATTAAAAAGGTTGTAAAATAAAATTAATACTTCAAAATAAAAAAAACTGTTTTAAAGTTAAACCAACATTTCAAAAATAAAAGAAAGCTGGAAAATATACCTCTACACATGGTGAATTTGAAAAGCATTTGAATATGAGGGCTTAAGTCAAATCTTCATTGTGGTAAAATCATGTACGTTTTTCTTAAATCCATGCAAACTTAAAATTCAGTGTGGCTGGGTAGCTCAGCTGGCCAGAACGGGGTGCTAATAACACTGAGGTCATGGGTTCAATTCCCATACTGGTCTGTAAAAACATAAATTGATTCAGATAATCAACTTCAAAATAGCAAGAGGATTAAAGTTAAACTTTTTCATACATTGAAAAACAGGAATATGAGCACTTTTATCAAATCTTCATTGTGGTAAAATCATGTAAGTTCTTCTTAAATCCATGGAAACCCAAACATTTTCAAGGTAGGTCAGCTCAGCAGGTTGGAGCGTAGGGCTGTTACCACCGAGGTCATGGGTTCAAACCCGGTACGGGTCAATTCATATCTAAAGTCTTTCAGACAATCAACACTTCAAAATATAAAAAGGGTGAAAATTAAAATCAACACTTCAAAATATAAAAAGGGTGAAAATTAAAATCAACACTTCAAAATATAAAAAGGGTGAAAATTAAAATCAACACTTCAAA
>NW_015112995.1:212750-213947 GCF_001443285.1 Poecilia latipinna
TCAAACAATTGCAAGGTAGGTCAGCTCAGCAGGTTGGAGCGTAGGGCTGTTACCGCCGAGGTCATGGGTTCAAACCCCATACGGGTCAATTCATATCAACACTTCAAAATATAAAATGGGTGAAAATTAAAATTATGACTTTAAAATAAAAAATGTCTCTGAAATACAACCTACACTTGAAAATACAAAAGCTCTGGAAAATAAAATATTATGGATGGATTATTGGACGGACAGATGGATCCATCAGAATCCAGTTTAAATATCCCTTAAAAATGAAAATCTGTCTTGTGATTATTTTTTATGAAAACCACATTTCTACATAAATCTAAGATTTTTTTGTATTTTGACTGAAAATTAAAATTTTGAGCAAAAAAAACATTTTTTTGTCATCAGGCCCTTATGTTCTTCCGTAGCTCTGCCACCAGTGCTAGGCTAATGACTAGTGACGGCTCATTTTTAATGACTCAACCAGCCGAGGTTCATGAAACAATGAGATTTATTTTGACTCCCTCTGTGACAAACATTTCTCTCTAATAAAGTCATTCTGCAAAATAAATTATTTTCCTTCAGAAGCCAAACAGATTACATTTTCAAAGACGTTTTACATGCAAATTACAACAGATATCTACAACAAACACCAACGCTGTAAATCTATCACACGTCATCACAAAGAAAAATGAAAAAGTGATTTGAAATAATGGAACTTGGCATGTTTTGTCTGTTTGCAGTGACACGTTTTTATATCAGCAGCGTGATGGGCGCGCGGCGATGAGCTGTCTTTGATGATCAAAACAGAAATCAGAGCTCGTTATGCTGATGATGATCCACCATCTTGTTCTGTTTCATGCTAGTGATGATCAGCAGCTTCTCTCTGGGAATTTTATGAGTTTACCAGGAGCGCAACTTGTTAGGACCCCATATTATGACAAAGAAAAAAAACTATATATTTCCACCAAACACTGAAATATCTAAGTCTGAAATGTAGAACATTTACTAGAAAAAAAGTCAGACATATTGAGATTAAGCTAAGAAATCTTCTAGAAAAAAACTTGGAAACGTCTGAGTATAAAAAGTTAAAAAAAATTGCTAGAAAAGACTAAGAAAAGCTAATTTAAGATTTTTTCTAGATTTTTTTTTTTGTTTAAATTCCTGTTTCAAAAGTCAAAAATGTCATGGGAAAAAACCCAAAATTTGCAG
>NW_015112995.1:217436-222998 GCF_001443285.1 Poecilia latipinna
TCTAAGTTTTTTCTTGAAAATGTCAGATTAATCTAAAGATTTCTGAAATTTTCAAGCATTTTTCGACTTTCCAAGTGTTTTCCAGATTTTTTTTCTATTTTTTATATATTACTGTTTTGTTTTAATTAATTTGAGAAGATGTTTTGACAGAAACGTAGTCCTCTAATTTCTCTGCCACATGGAAATCATCCTGCAGTCTGTCTGCCTTCGCTCTGTGAGGTAATTAGTAGCTTCTGCTGTCAGGATTGAGGCTCCTGTTTATCTTTGTCACAGATTGTCCATTAAACCGTCGTTAGTCGACTAAATTCTGCAGGACTTCGCCCGTTCGCAGAGTTAGTGCCAAATATTGGCCTCATCCTGTAATTGATGGCTCCAGTTTGCTCAGGCGGATCTGTTTTTTCTGAGGTTAATGCAAACTACAGAAACAGGAGGACACTGAGTGTCCGTCCACATGAAAGCTGGACGAAGCGAGACATAAATCCTCGCTGCTCATCTGCTCTGAATCCGGAGCTTTTTAGGATCTAATAATCTGTGAGGCCTGGGGTCGTTTTATGTTTGCCTCTTTTCATTATTTATCATTCGGCGTCTGAGGCTCGGACTGCAGCAGGACTGTAAATCTATAGACGGCCATGCAGGTTATCTGAGCCTAATGCTAACTTTGGCACGGCGTCAAACTGCAAATGTTGATGCTAGCATGCTGAGGTTTATGGGAGGCTGTTAATAGTTACACTGTCAAAAATCAACAGCAATAATTTGGATTATTTAGCCTGTCATAAGAAAAAATGAGGTTAATTTATCACCATTTATTTCATTCATTTTGTAAATGTCAGTTGTTGGCAAACGAAAATGTTTTGTAGTTAAATAATTTACTTGTTAACTTAATACTTAGTTTGAAGCAAAAATATTAGCTTTAATCTAGGTATTCATTTTGGAGCTAAATATTTCATTTTCTAAACAAGTATTTGTATGTAGTTTCCTTACTAAACAAATATTTTGTTTGGAGTTAAATATTACCTTTGTTAACTAAATTGCTAAGGGATTTTGCTAACTAAATATTTAGTTTGAATCTACCTTGCTAGATACATATATTATCTGGCTAACTATTTTGTTTGAAGCTAGCTTGCTAACTAAATATGTAGACAGAAGCAAAAGTTTATACTTAGCATGTTAAATTGTGTGATTTGAAAACTAGCTTGCAAACTAACTATTGAATTTGGAGCTACATATTTTGCTTGTAAACTAAACCTTTCACTTGTAGCTAGTCTTGCTAAGTACTAGCTACAAGCTAGCTACCTAAGTATCATTTGAAAAATTAACCCCCATTTTGTTCTGACAGGCTCAGTAACTCAAACTATTGTTAATTTCTGACTGTGTATCTTTACAACTGGAACCCCTTAGCAGTAAGATTAGCATTTCCCCATACTGCTAGCTGTTGTGATTTTGTGTTTCTTTCCTGTTTTCTCAGCCCAGAGCAGACGAAGGCTGGTTCTGAACCTGGTTCTGGTGCTTTTGTAAGTTTTTCCTTGTAGAAATGGAGTGGTTCCTTCCTATTGTCAGCCAACCACTCGGTTAAATCGGCTGTGATTTGACTTTGTCTGATTTTCACAGATAACTGTCTGTTAGTTCTGTCTCACCAGAACCTGCTGGTGTTTCTCGTAAATACCTGGAAACTCCGCAGATGTGCTGAGATCCAAACGTCTTCCTGTTTCAGCGTTTTACAGTCCGTTTTATTGCCTCACTCCGCTGCAGCTCGGGTTGTTCTGGAACAGGTTCTGCTCCCTGAACAGATGCAAACATGCTGCAGCATTACTGCTGGTTTACCAAATGATAAAATGCAAAACCAGAACGTTAAACATGACGTTCAGGAGGTCAAAGATCCATTCATTAGGGAATTGCCATTGGTAGGCACATTTCAGCTAATGCGCTAATGGCAGAGCTAAGTTTTTGTTTAGCATTTTAGCTAACTTTGAAAACATTACCACACAGAGCTTCCCCTAAAATAACTTATTCCTGATCATTTCTACATTTCTCATTTACTCAGTTACTTTGTAAACTTTCAGGTTAATAAGCTACAACAACTGTGTTGAAGTTTTGGTTATAAACTGTAAAAAATTCTCCAAGTAGTGAGACGTTTAAATTCATGCACTTATTTTGAAGTCTGTTTACACAGCAGTTTTGTTTCCTCTCCTCATTTTCTCTCTTTTCCCCCCAATAACTTTATTTAAAACAAGAAACAGACATATCGAGGGCCAAAACTGACATAATTAATAAATAAAACACGGACAGTAGAAAACAAAAATACAATGTTTAAGGAAAATATAGAACACATAAACTATGATGTCAAAATTAAATTGTTGCTTGACAGTTGAAGTCTTTAAGGGGAGATATAACTTGAATTAAAGTTAGTGCTTTAGCATTAGCTTCAGCTAACTACCATGTTGATGTGACACTTTAGCGGTAGCTTCCGCCAAATACTGTGCTAGCATTAGCAGAAGAAACATCAATGATCAGTGTTTTAGGATTAGCATAGTTGGCTTTGTAGCTAGCGGTGAATTTTTGAGTTTCAAAAATTCACGTTTTTTTTTTAATTCCTGTGTTCGAAAAAACACAGGAATTTTAATTTCAGAAATTTCCAGAAAAAAATTGGAAATTTGAGTTTCAAAAATTTTTGAGAAAAATGTCAGAAATTTTCTAGAAAAATACTGCAATTCTTTTATTTTAAAAGTTGAAAATTTGTAAGAAAAAATCTCAGAAATTTTCTGGAAAAACTTGGAAATTTCTGCATTTCAGAAGTCGAAATTTGCTAGGACACAGAAAATTTCTATAAGTCAAAAATGTTCTACTTTATTACCTGAAAAAATGTCCATATCTTTTGTAGAAAATAAATGAAATCAATCTTAAAATTTCTGACTAGCATACCTGAATGCTCTGATTCCATGGCTGCTTTGGAAGAGGAATGTTCCTGAAATGATGATCTTGTGTTAGCAACAGCAGGCATCAAAACATCCAAGAAACAGCCGTTAAAAAGAGTTTCAGCTGCAGAGAAGAAAGGTTCAGGACGTCCAAAAGTCTCTTTGTCCATAAAAATGATCAATTTGGCTGAAATTACATGTACATTTTGTTCTTTTATCCTTATTTTATCTCATCTTAAGTTCATATATTTTACTTGATATCTGTTGACGCCTTAAAAACTGAGCCAAATTCCTTTTTTGTGCATCACAGTCTTGGCCAATAGAGCTGCATCTCCTTCTTTTCTGTGATGGATCCTCCCTTTGATTGATTGAGACGAGGAAAACCCCTAAAAGGAAACGAGTGTGTAGCTATCAGAACCAGAAGTTTGACCAGACAGAAGAAAAACTGGAAAATATTTACTCTGTGGATAAATCTGCTGGGAACTGATATCCTACATCTTTAACCATTACTATAGAATGATGCAAGATGCACAATTAACATTCATCAGCTTGAATTCTCCTGTTTTTTGGCATGAATTGTCCCCATACGACTGTATCATGCGTACAGGTGATGATTACATATTTTCCTGCAGACATGAATCAGTCTAAAGAGGATTATCTGTTGTAATAAAAGCAGCGAGGTTCATCCAGACTCTCCTTCCTGCTCATCATGAATCAACTCGGTTTGATTTGGTTTTTCTCCTGGGTCAGAAATTTGATTTTAGCTTAAAGTTAAAAAAAGCACATTTCAAAGGGGTCAAATAAAGGTTTCATAGAGATGGCGGGATGCACTTATGGTGCCCTGAAAAAGTAGTGATTAACAGACAGCCATCAGAGGTCGCCTTGCTACACTGTAAAAAATGTTTTCTTGGTTCAACTTAAAAAAATTGAGGCTGCAATTTCCACTGAGCTTTTTAAGTTACCAACATTTCCTGTTATTAAAGACAACCTATTATGTTTGAACACGTTACATTTTTACACAAAATCCTTCTTAGATAATGAGATTTTAGTCTGCTCAGTTCAGAATGAGATGTTTTAGGGCGTCTTGTCACTTAAATCCTATCCAAATCCAAACCCAGCTCTACGTTTACACTGGCATGTGAAAATGGATCCAAACAGATACGCAATTAGACAAGCGTACATCTTTGAAAAGCAAAAGTGGAGCCTCCTGCACAGCCAACAAGAATACAGTGAGAACAATTTGGGAATTTCCAAGTTTCAAAAAGTCAAAATAATTTAGATTTTTTTTTGCTTGCAAATTTTTGACTTTTCAAGCTCAGATATTGTGTAGTTTTTTTTTTCTAGAAAATGTCTGAGATTAACCAAAAAATTTTTGGCGAAATTTACTCTACAATGGTCCTATTGTTGTAGTTAGTGCTGCTGCCTCGTCCCTCTAACAAAAAAAGTAGAAACGCTCCTGTTTGTAATCTCATTTTTAGAAAAGAAAGTAAAAAAAAAAATTCAAATCAGAAATCAGATGTGTTCCTAACACATCTGGAGGTCAGTTCATGGTCTGGAAGGGAAATAAAACCTCCTGTCTGACTGTAAAAAGACCTGCAGGAAGATTCTGCAGCTGCACCTGTACAAATATCAGCTTCACAAGAGCAACAAGAAGGAAACCTTTGTTTTTGACCTCGCCGCGACTTTCAGCAGCAGAATGGACAGACTGGGTGTTTGTAGATATTCTCATGTGCAAACGTTAAACCGAATCCCTCAGGACAAGCAAAGCCTCAGCAGAGGGTCCTGCAGACTCTCAGCTTGTGTTCGGACATTTTTCCGAGCTCGCGCCGCCCTTTCTGTCTGACATTCCTCATCTTCATTAGCGTCTGTGTTTTTATTACCGGGCTAATTAGCATAGCTTTACAGTGACACCTGGCTCTGTTTCCCATGCTGCACTACATACAGTACCAGGCGGTCTGGCTGCTGTCAGATGTTCACATGGTGTAACAGATGAGAAACAGAGATCCATTTGTCAACTGGTACCATTAAGCAGCCACCGTTCCCAGTGTCCCAGACCGCTCAATGCCACAAAATCATGTGAAAAAATCCCCTGAAATATTCAGTGTCTTTATTAATAAATGCTGATACTGATGTATTATCCTTTTCTTGCTTATCTGAAAAAGAACATCATCTAAAAAGAATAAAAAAACACAGACATTAACATTTTTAGTCATTAATACAAAAAAGTCAACCAAAAAAATCAACAAAAATTTTATTTTAAAGGAAACCTAAAATGAAAATGTTATATTTTGCACGTTTTATACGTTCATTTTGGTCTCACCTGTTTCTAAAAACAGTCCAATCACTTAAAAATATTAATGAGTTTTTTTTGGCAATAAGTTAATGAGCCATTTCAAAAATCTTCTTAATGTTGGGTTACATTCAACTGGCAACGCGTCGTTACCTAGCAACCAAAGCTGAGCCCCATCACATTTTGCTAACTGGTTTTCTTTCTGTTTGCTGTACAATGGCTGCTGGAATAGGTAATTATTTTGTTGACTTACCATCAAGAAACCAACTGGACTCTGGGTATCTGCAGGTTTCAGCAGGTCAAATTTAAGACTTTTAGACTTTTTAAGAGCTGTTTTAACAGCGCTTTTAATTAAATTTA
>NW_015112995.1:227592-235749 GCF_001443285.1 Poecilia latipinna
CTTTTTACTCTGTAAATATCTATCTACAGTTTTTACCTCCGTAGTCCCTAGCTTAAACGTTTTTTTACGTAGTATCTACTTAGCCTCAGATGGGTTGGCAACAGAAGTGAATCAGTAGCAAAAACAAACGCCGTTCAGGCAAATGTTGATAAATTTGCTTTCATTCATAATAGATGCCAAAAAGCTAGCCAGCTACCAAGGCTATATTAGCAGCTAGTTAGCGGTAGCCTCAACCACTGACTCAAACTTTTGCCTGACAGAAAAATCCTGCGAGGAAAAAAACCTACATAGAATATTTGAGATTAAATAGTGATGCAACGACATAATTTAAGACTTATGATTAACATATTTAAGGCTAATGTACAGTTTTTTCAACAATTTAAGACATTTTAAGGCCTTAGTTTTAATTTTACTCATTCAGACATCCCCAAACGAACTGGACTAAACTGGTGGGAATGCAGCCTTACAGCCAAACAATCATGGCTGCTGATAAATGCGATAGTTTCACCGAGTCAGGACGATTAGCTCAGCATGGCTGTGGGCCTCTCTGGTTTCCTTACATGGTGTTAAATTGTCATGTGAACTTCTAACCTGTGGAATGGAAATATTAAAGTGCATGGCATTAAATGGCATTAAAAATAATTTCTGTTCTGTCTGGAGGTTAAATCAGATGGAACGTCGGGTTTGCAGATGTTTTCAATGACTTTATCCTCAGACATCTGGAATTATCTGGAAATGCTAACGTGTGGAGTCACTGTTGACTCATTTGACTGTCTAGGGATGTGGACACTTTAAAAATCTAATGAAAGTAGATTTAATAACCAAATAAAGCCTTTTATTCATCTACTTAATCTTCAGATGAGTTGGAGTCTGCGGTGGTGGCATAAAGTTTCCGGCTGCTGGTTCCTGCAGAGCCGCTCCTGGCTAATAATTCAAGCTCACCGTGGAGTGAAAGGGAATATTTGCTTTGGCTTTCAACATGTGGAGAGAAAAACAGCAAAGAATGTCAAAGCCTGCAGTAACACATGGACACATTACACTTGATGAGAGGATCGAAGTGAGCTGGAAGGAACAGAGAGAAACCATGCGGGTTCAGGCCTCTGGACGGTTAGCATGTAGCTAAGGTCAAGGTTCAACCTCATCATAGTGCTTCCCTCTGCTGAGCAGACAGCTGTGTTATTCAAGATGCTAATGTCCAGATGTACCAGCATAGGAAAGGAAACCAAAAATTTCAGAGCAGACTGCAGTTTGTTTAGCACTTTAGCATGTTAGCATTTTGCTAGCTTAATTTTTCCAGCCAAATCCTAAAGCACTAATTTACTTGGCTGTTTTGTAACCTTTCAGTTAAATAAATTTCAGTTGTAGTTTTGGTTGTCAGCTTTTAAGAATACTGCAGGTAGTTAGATGTTGATGTAAATGCTCTTATTTTGAAAGGGGTGAAGACTGTTTACGTAGCAGTTCATTTCCTTTCGTTGTCTCTCTATTTTCCCCCTGTAACTTTATTTAAAACATACAGTCATATTATTACGACTTTATTCTCATATTATTTTGACATTGTCATTATTTCAACTACATTCTTGTAATATTATGACTTTATTTTTAAATTTAAATTTTTTCTTAAGACTGTCCTAATACTTTGTTGTACCAAGATGCTCAAGAATCGTCATGGTATTTTTTTTAATTTTGTGTTAGAGTTTTCATGAAGTTACTACTTTATTTTCCTAATATTCAGATGATATTCTCATTATTTAAAAAATGCTATTTTAGTTTGACCCAAAGAAACAAGATGGCCGCCGCGGGCGCACTGACATCACTTTGAACTTTAGTAAACCAAGGATAAAAAAGTGATTTTCCAAAAACAAAAATTTCAAAACCCAAAAACTGGATTGAAGAATCCAAACCAAGACGTTTACAGAGGTTCTATAAACAGTCTTTGTTTTTTCAATGTTGATTTAAAAACTCATATTTGACTTAAAGACTGAATATTAAGTCCATTCACACATTGGTGCTTCCAGTGAAGAAAAAAGGTTTTGCTTTTATCTGACCAAGGAATAAAAGCCAAAGATGGCGCTGGTGCTTTGTCAGGCCGAAGACATAATGAGATTTTTCTGAGTCAGCCGCTGAGAGTTTCTTCCAGCAAACGTCCGGGGCCAGCCACAGGTCAAGCCTCTCTTTGTGATTTATGGTTTTCTTTATCAGGCATAATGATCGCTCTCACAATTAGCTGGAGACACGCTATCAGAGCCCAGCTCTGGCTCAGGGCTGACCCTCGCAGACGCAGCTGCCTCTTAACGACAGCAGAATCGGGGTTTTTGGTTTTAATGGCCGGAAATCGAGGCTTCAAGCGCTCGTTTCGCCACCTCAGAGGAACGGCTTTACCTCGTCACCGCAGAGCAACGGCGGTGATTTCTGCACGTGTCACGCTGCGCCCTTTGAGGTTTTTAGTGGCCCAGTAAATCGTCGTTCTTAGTACTTCCTTGCTGCTTTTAGGTTTCGGTGAAGGTGAATTTTTAAAGCTTGAGATAAATTATAGGCGCCATGAGTCAGGGTGAAATGTAAAGTAGCAACACAGGCAGGAAAAAGGAGTGAAAATATGGCCTTACTTACTTTTAGAATTAAAATCCACCTTAGGGGAACATTTGAGAAGTTTCTCTTGAGGGTTAGACAGAACACAACCTTCGGAGAAAGTTCAGGCAAGCCTCTCTGAAGGCTGCAGGTTTTATGACCTTTAGGTAAAGATATCACAAACCCAACGGTGCATATAACAGTCAGGTAACCTTACACTGATTCTAAAATAGCAGTTTTTTATGCAACAAATGGGAAACATTCACTAATGTTTAGTGTAAAGTTTCCTGAAGAAACAGTGAATCATTTGATAAGCATTACAGGAACATCAGCTGCAAACTTTGTTGACATGAGAACATGTCTGGGGAATGTTAGCTTCTGCAAAACCAATGAAACATTCGCTAAACGTTACGGAAAGGTGAACATTTTACCAAAACTTTACATGTAAAAATCAATGTTTGGTAAACAGCCACTACAATCTGCAGCCTAAGTGTTTTCAGAGCTGCAGCTAATGTTCTGTCAGCAAAACAATTTGGTTAAGTGATGTTTGCTAAAGACTACCGAAAACTTAACTGCAGCTTTCAGAAAATTGTTTCCAAACATGTTGACTTAAAAAAAAGGCGAGAAAATGTCTGGGAAAAGGTTGCTGGAAGGTTAGTGTCAGAGTTTAGCAAACTGTTTCCAAATAGACATATTTACTAAAACTTACCAGATGATTCACTAACGGCGTCCAAACAGGAAAATATTCTGGTTCGGCTAAGATTCTGCTAACACAAACTTGCTAAACGCTGATGGACAGTTAGTGTATCAAGCAAGCCTTTTGTAGAAACTCTGTTTTGTAGAAACTCTGTTGGCATAAAAAAATAAAAATTAGGTGAGCAGTTTGGAAACATTAGCTGAAACTTACTCAAAATAAAGTCTTTAGGAAATGTTTCAGAATTCATAGTGGTTGGAAAACAAAAAATAAAGTTCAGGCGATGAAACATCTGGAAAATTGGCTAAAAGCTGCAAGAAATTTACCTGGAAACGTTTTGTATTTACTTAGTGGACATAAAAAAAGATTAAGATTCAGTAATGTCCTGTAAAGGAGTTCACTTAGCAAACCTCATAGTTGTTTTCATAAAAAGGTAAGATGAAAAACTGGCAAGTTTGGCTAGAAGAGAAGAAACATTTCCCAAATGCTTACTGGACATAAAGAATAAAAGTCAGGCAAATGTTTAGGAAAGTTTGATAAAGATTACTAAGAATGTAGCTGCAAAGCTTTGGGTACACTTAGTAAAAAAATTAGGTAAACATTACCAGAAATTTATTTACGACATTTAGCTAACCTTTAAAAAATGGTCAATTGATATAAAAAAATTAAAGTTAATAAGAACCGTTAGCTGGAAGCTAGCTCTCAGCAAAAGATCTCTGAACTGGGCATTAAAAAGATAATCTGATCTGGGCACTGACTGCTGACAGTTACTTGCTTTTTGGCTGCAACCTTAACAAAATTTCAGTTAAAAATAAAATGTACAGATATTTTCAAAGGAAATTGTAATAAACCCTCAAGAGAACTTCACAGCGGACGCTAACTGAAGATCTCCAGCTAACAACTAACATTTAGTGAATGTTTACAAAACAAGTTAACGAAAAACATTACAGAATTAAACTGACAGAAGACGTAGGAAGATGTTTAGTGTGATGTGGATTATATATTAGAAAAGCACAGCCGTTCTCCAAGCTGCAGCTTCTACTATCTGCTGCAGAAAACACTAATAGCCCTCAGCCCCACTGAGTTTTGAAATAATTACCGATGATCATGTTGTTGCAGAGCAGCCGTCTCCTGGAGTTCATGTAGACGTTGCTTTGACATGACCTGAAAGATCCCGGAGCTAAACGCTGGAGAACATCGAGTCGCTTCTGCACAACAAGGGGAAGGTTATTAGCATTACAAACAGGATTTTAATATTGTGGCAAATTCATGTCAATTATTTAATGAAAGGCAGTTTCTCTTAGTCATAATTTAACAAAACGATGCCCTCATGTCAGATCGAATCCCCAACATCTAGAAATAAAAAATTTAACTACACAATAATGATTAAGTACGAGGTTGCAGAAGCACTGCAGCTGAGAAAAAGAGATGTTTCAATTCACAGTGCAAAGAATTTTAATCAGTGTTAAAAGCCTGATGGGAAAGCTAATGCTGAACAGCAGTACAGAGTCCTATAATAAGTTAGAAAACAGGTTTATAGCCTCACTGTGAGGCATTTCATTGGCTTATCTGTGCAGAGATCGCCTTACAAAGATTCATTTCAGTTTCATCTTTCCTTGTAAATGCAACATGAGCTTGTTTTAATGTTCCTCGATGAAAAATTGCAGTTGGAGGAGCATATTTTTCGATCCAAAAAGAAAAATACACCATCACGATGCATTTAATTTAGTTAGAATGAAAACTAATCTGTTTAAAAGCCTCTTTTTTTGTGCACTTCATGTATTGTTTCGGCTGAGCTAATTAATATCCCCCAGCCTCGGGCTCCCAGCATGCATCGCAGCATGTTGCCCACTCAGCCAGACATCCTGGCAAATTGGGACTACACACTGTCACAAGTCGTGTCCACACAAACAAAAGCTTTTAGTGGCGCGTCGAGCCGCCGAGGACAGATGTTTACCCTGCGAGTCCTCTGCAGAAGCGGAGAAAGGCAGCTTGAATACTTCAGATTATTTAGAAGGTAATTTGTCAGATTCAGAGATTATTCCAGGCATTTCTATGTACTTTGTCTGCTTGTCTAGCTTTTCAACCTTCATTAGCTCGATGTTATCAAAGGATACATATGTTTTTTATTAAAATTCTTAGATATTTGTAGTGGTGGACACTGCTAGATAAAAAACTATCTGCGTTACCCAAAAATGTACATTGATGTATGTTTAAAATAAAAAAAAAAGCTTAAATATGAGCAATGATGGACAATGTTAGCCAAAACGTTAGCTTAACTACCCAAAAATGTACATTTAAATATATCTTTTTTCAAACTGCTTAAATATTTGCAGTGGTGATCAAGGCTAGCTAAGAAGCTACCTGCACGACCCAAAAATGTACAATTATGTATGTTTTTTTTGTTTATTTGTTTTTAAAATCCTTATATATTTGCAGTAGTGGGAAGTACTAGCTAAAAAGCTAGCACACGTTTTTTTAATTCTTAGATATTTGCAGTGGTAGAAACTGATAGGTAAGAAGCTAGCTGCACTAAATCTAAAGCATTAATCATAAACAATTCTGCTAACATGCTACATCTACACAGTATCTGGCAGAAGCTAATGCTAAAGCGCTAAGCAACAACAGCTTTTACGATGACTCATTACAATGTAGTACATCGCCCTCAACAGAATTAAATTCATAATTAAACACTTGCAAGAAATGAAACTTTCACTTTTCTGACAACAAAATGAATTGTTACATTTTGAAATATACCAATGGTTTTACTTTAATTTATTTTTATCCACAGCAATGGCTTCTGCTTAGATAAAGCCTTTAACATATTTTAATGACTGGAGTGTCAGTAGAACAAGAGTGAATTCATTTCAGTAAGTCAGATAGGCTTTGATAACAGAAATGAACTTAAGCTAATTTATGTCTGTTAAATTGACAATTCTTGTTTAAAATCAACAAAAATCTAAAATTCTGTTTCTCAGATTTTTTATATCAAGTGAAGCCAATTAAAAACAGATTGTTCAGACAGAAATGTACTGACAGAAAAGTAAGCACTAGATGTCGTTCCTTCATTCTTCATGGACCAGTTGGATGGTTTCCTATTTAACAAGCGTTTTAGTCGTTTTATCGCAGTAAAAACAAATGAAATAAAAATCCAAACCACTGTTGGTCCAACACAAAGAGCAAACTCTGTTTAATAGTTGAGCTCGTAAAAACATGCAGACGCTGCCAGTCAGATAATTGGTGTTTGTCCTTTTTCATTAAATTTGCATTAGTTGGCCCTCCTAATTGCCGGCCATTGATTTCTAAAGACCAGACTGAACATAGAAGCATATTTCCTTTTGTCTGCACGCTGTGGGCTTGGTTGTCAACTTAAATATTATCTGAAAATCTCAGCACAATGACTCATTGTGCTGAGATTTTCCACTTATAGTCCCGTTCTTCAGTGACATTCACAGATCCCTGCCATTAGCCACTGGATATCTAAACAACATGTAACTGAACTGCATTTACAAAAGGTTCAAATCCCCATGAAACCACACAGTCAGTGTTTCCATTTAACATTAGCAGAAGATGTAATTCTATATGCATCTCTGTAGAGTTTCATACCAGCAATATTAGCAGAAGTTTGCTTATTTTTTCCTTCTGCAGACCGTTTTACCAACAAAACCAGAGCAAACTCTTCAGAAAACACAAACAGCAGCCAGGACACAAAAGAATAAACATTAGTTTGGTTTCCAAAGTGGGAAGTTCACATTGTAAAAAGAATAAAACAAAGATGAACAACAAAAATCTCCCAAAAAGTCCACAAAAAGGGAATTGCTGCAAAAATATTCATGGAAGCCCAAATGTGACTGTTTACATAGGAAAGCTTCCTATGTAAATGTGCCTTTTTTTCCAGACAATTTATGAAATTAATCTAAATATTTCAGATTTTATCTTGCAAATTGTTGACTTTTGAAACAGAGAAAGTTTTTTCTTGTACATTTCTGAAATCAATCTAAGATTTTTGGCAGAAATGTACTTTTGTTTGTCTTATCGACACAATGGAAAATGAGTTTAAGCACTTTGAACTGCTTTGTTGCTGAAAAAGTGCAATATAAATAAAACTTCTTTTTCTTCTTTCCATTTTGCTCATTAACTCTTTTTCGGACAGACCAAAAACCACATAAAACTGTTTTTGACATACTGATTTTATGACAAACATAAAATCCCGTTTTGTGGTTTTTTTGGGAGATTTTTGTTGTTCATCTTTGTTTTGTTCAAAATCATTTTCTTTTAACCCAGAAAAGGATTTAGATCAGTCACTCTTTAGCTTATTTTATCAGAAACTGTAGAGTTTCACTATTTAGAAATGGAATTAAATATTTAGCAACCCTGAACAGGAGCATTTAGTTTACATACTTTAGAACAACATTAGATTAGTTTCCTTTCCTTTGGTTTGTTATTTTGTTTGTATTTCCCTTTAACTCATGTAAAGCACTTTGAATTGTCTTGTTGCTGAAAATGTGCTATATAAATAAAATTACCTTACCTTTTGAGGATGATACTTTAAATTTTGCCATTTCAATCAATACTTCAAATTCACATAAAGGAAATGTTGAAAGAAGGAAGCAGCATCTCATTGTTCTGTGTAAACGCAGAAACGAGGCATCAGGTAGACAGGACTCCTTGTTGCAAATGTGAGTTTCTGAAGTAGTCACCAATCGGCCATGTGGACACGTGGACATAAGGACATGTGGACATGAGGACATGTGGAACGTTGTTGGTCCAGTTACTGTACTAGTTTTGTCTCAGCAGCGGCAGTGTGTGTTTGTGTTGTTATATGTGTGTGTTATGTTGTGTGTGTGTGTGTGTTGTTATATGTGTGTGTTTTTATGTGTGTGTGTGTGTGTTGTTAT
>NW_015112995.1:239276-240089 GCF_001443285.1 Poecilia latipinna
GGCTCCTGGGACGCCGCGCCGCCACATGGCTGGGAAGTGTGTACTTCCATACTGTTTGTGTTCGTGGGAGCCAGGTGGCCCCCGGGGCCCCGGGCGGAGCGAACACCTGCCACTGCTGTCCCATGAGCCTCAGCTTGTTGTTGTGTAACAGTTACTGTAACACGCTGAGGGCTGAACGCTGCAGCTGCTGCATTGATCAGCACATCCTCCGTTTTTATCACTTTTATCGTCACCAAACTCCATGTTTCATGCTGAGGCTGCAGTTTCCATTATAAACATGCTGTAAATACACAATGAACAGCCTGCAGTTGTCGCTGTGCTACACATGAATGTAAAAAGAGTTAAACAATTTAACAAGAGTTTTCTCCTAATTAAACACAAAACGCCATGAAGTTCATGTCAGTTTGAACTGAATGAGTTCGTTGTCCTGTTGGAACGACTTCCTCACAGAGACATTTTCTCCCAGGTTCTCCTCTTTGACGCCATCTTGTCCTCCACATGCAGCAGGTTTCCTGTCTCCAGGGAAGACAAACTGTCCCACAGCATCACTGAGTCAACACCATGCTTCTCTGTAGTAATTATGTTTGATTACAGCATAAAATCTCCAGATTTACTGCTGGTCAAAGTTTGAGTTTTCAGATGGATGAACAGATGAATGAACAGATGAATGAATGGATGAACAGATGAATGAATGGATTAACAGATGGATGGATGAACAGATGAATGAACAGATGGATGAATGGGTGAACAGATGAATGAATGGATGAACAGATGGATGGATGAACAGATGAATGAATGGATGAACAGATGGAT
>NW_015112995.1:243981-247212 GCF_001443285.1 Poecilia latipinna
AGATGGATGGATGAACAGATGAATGAATGGATGAACAGATGGATGGATGAACAGATGAATGAATGGATGAACAGATGGATGGATGAACAGATGAATGAATGGATGAACAGATGGATGGATGAACAGATGAATGAATGGATGAACAGTTGGATGTATTTAACCTATAACCAGGTGAATAAAATGAACCAATCAGCTGGTGGTTTCCACCTCCCAGCTCATTTTGTCGCCCCTCCCCGCCCTGTTTCTGTGCAGTTGTTGGATGTAATCTGCTGGACTCGCCGTCTTCTGCCCCATCAGCAGATCCTCGCTCTGTATTTTTAGCTGAGCAGACTTACAGATGGCCTACATAAAACTGAATAGCGCTTCATTATGGCAGCGGGCAGAAATGGCCGCCGTGCCATTGTGTGGTCTCTATTATGGGAATACGGGGAGTTCAGTAACAGAGCCGCTCTCCTCTGATGATTTCTGAAATGAGTTTATCCTCTGGGTTTCCGAAGGTCGTCAGCTCAACTTATAGCGTTTGGCTGCTGGTTCAAACCAGAGGAAAACAATTCATTTACCTCGACCCGTCGCTCCGTTCCATCTGCTGGGGGATCAGATGGACGCAGAGGACATGGAGGAAGGTTTGGGAAATAAAGTGGAGGGGCGTTTCTCCCCAAATTAACACGAGACGTTCTGAAGACCAGAACCAGAGGAAAACTGATCAGGAAAACGACAAACCTGGAAACCACTCAGCTTAGATTTCGGTGGGGGATATTTCCCTCAGATCTGAATTTATTTAAACCCAGAACTTAAACCTGTACAAAGAGATTAATCCTACATTAAAGAAAATGTATGGAAAACAGTAACGTCCTGCTGTTTTCTAAACTGAATTTATCCCACTTTGCAAAAATGTTAGATTTTTTAAACTAAATTTGGATCTTTTTTGAGATATTTCACAATATTTGTGATTAAAAAACCCATAAAAGTTTTAAATATTTTTAGACAGAAATTTTAAGCAAACATATTATTTGTATTACTTCCCCTCAGGAAATGAGAAGAGCTTTAGTATTTTCAAGAATAGTTGGAGGTGTTACATGTCTCAGAATGGCCTAGTCAAAGTTAACACCCAAAGTCCAATTGAGAGCATGTTATGTTTACAGCAAAGTTATCCTTACAGATATTCTCCATCCAGTCTGACTGGACTTGGAAATATTTTAGTGTGTTTTAAACTGTCCAGATTTGAAACTGAATATTTAGCTTACTAACTAAATATGTAGTTTGGTAACTAAGTATTTCATTTGTTAGATATTAAGATTTTGTTTGCTAAACAAATATTTGATTTGACACAATGTTTTGCTTGTTAACTAAATATTTAATTTGCTAGACAAATATTTAGTTAGCAAACTAAATATTTAGTTAGCAACCTGAATATCCAGCTCCAAACTAAGTATTTAGTAAGCAAATTACATATTTAGCTAGCAAACGTAATACTTAGTTAGCATGTTAGATATTTGATGCTAAATGTTTAGTTTCACTATATATTTAGTTTACAAACATGTAGTTTGTATACTAAATGTTTAGTTTGAAACTGTGACATTTATGAATGAATGAAGAGTATGGTGAAAATATGAGCCCTTGTTTTTATCTCATAGACTAAATAATATAAATTATTGCTGTCCATTTTTGACTGTAATTTTACAAACAGCACCTCATATATTCTGAAATTTGGGTAAGAAAAAGTAATAAATCATTGTTAGAAAATGGGGCGATTGTCTGTGTAACATTAAATTAAACTGTGCTGCAGTATCAATAGCAATTTAACAGCCCTGCCTCTGCTGCTAATTTGCCTCCCGCTGAAACGTCTTCCTTTGAAACCGAAGCCTGTTGTCCAAAAACGGGATAATTTGTGTTCAGCTGCATGAATGCAACACAGCTGTAACCCCAGACCAAACAAACATGTGGGAATATTTCACAGCCATAAGTGCAGCGGTCCCTGCTGGATAATCAGCAGCTGCTTGAGTCTCTGGTTGATCTTTGCATCGGCAGCAGACGCTTCTGTCACAGAGAACACGCTCCAGGATTTACAGAAGAAGATCTGCGTCTTCGCGGCTGATTGTGACGAGGAGATGCAGGCGTTTGGGAAACGAGAGGGAAAAGAGGCGGACAGATTTATTTTATCAGACCCTGAGAGCTGCAGATAACAGGAGGCTGGTTATCAGTGGGAAGTCCAGGAGGAGACGTTCCCACAGTTCTCCACCTGACAGCATGGAGCACAAACTCTACCGGAGCCAAAACACAGGAATAGATGCATGTTCATGTGCAGGTCTGTAGGTGGCACTGAATTTGGGTTTTTTGACTCTTACTGTAGAAAAACAGGATTTTTAGACAAAGAAGATTTTACAAACTTTTTTCTTGGTTTGTCTGTTCTTCATTTACATTTGCAGACAAATTGTTGCAGATTTTGACAATACATCAATTTGTTTTTGGCTATATTTACCCAGAATGCCTTGGGCTACAGTCCACAAGTGGTTGCTGGTCTGCTTGGCATTCACATATGCATTCAAACCACACTAGAGTTCACTTCAGCCAAACCGAGACCGAGGTTTGAAGGCTGATCTTTGTTTGTTTTTTGTCCAAACTAAAGTTAAATTATGCGTTCACACCTCCCCAAACGAACAGGACTTTCTGGGCAAACAAAGCAGAGCTTGAGTAAAGCGGACTAAGCAGGGCTGGTGTGAACGCACATTTAAGGTATTTTCTTACTCCTGATATTCCGGTAAACTCAGTTGTTGGGGACCAAAATTACAACCTCTGTTACATTTTCAGCTAGCGACCTGTTCCCCTCCAGGCCTGTGGGGGCGCTGCACCAAGAACCACTGAAGGAAACATGAAAACCTCTGAAAAACACACGTTCTTCTTTATGAAATGTAAACAAAAATGGAGTAGTGTCAGATGCTGTAGGATTTCTCGCTTTAGTTGTATTTACCCAGAATGCCCTGCGCTGTAGTCCGCTTCCTGCCGTTGCAGCGGCCTCCAGTCCTCTTGGTGTTCACATATGCATTCAAACCGAACCAGAGTTCACTTCAACCAGAAGGTCGATGCTATTAGTTGTCTTTTTATTAGCTTCCTTCGTCTTATGATTTTGTAACAATAAACACCTCCGTCCATTTCTATTTTCATAAACAGAGTGCTGATGTTTGACATCAGTGTTCTTCCTACATGCATGCGGGTCACTTTGGGGTTGTGCAC
>NW_015112995.1:250541-280552 GCF_001443285.1 Poecilia latipinna
TTCACACAAAAGTCCAATTGTGGTCACATTTAATTAGTACTATGAAGGCCTTGCACAAAAAGGGTCTCAGCAAAAAAAAAAAAAAAAAAATCAAAATGCAGCATAAAGACCTGGGGTGTAAAGGTATCAATGTTCAATATGGTCCACGATCCTGCTAGCTGCTCCTTTGAGTGGAGAAGCCAGAATGTTGCAGAGCACTGCCTGATGATTTGTCATCATATTTGTGTTGATCCTTGTTAAACACAATCCCATCTTTAAGTACGTGCAGCCGGTTACAGCAGGGAGGAACGAGGAGGTCTGACACAGAAAGCGCAGGTGAAAAATTGAAGCCGACTGCAGAGGAGGCAGACCGGAGCGAGGAGCAACAAAACCGCGTGAGATGGCGTTTTCTTGGCAGAACTCCCCGAAGCGCTGCACATTCCCGCAAGATTAATTCAAGCCACTTCTGTTTTTGTTATTCCAGTCTGCAAATTACCCCCAGATTACAGGGGAACAGCTGTACAGCCACTTCAACCCCCAGACCCAACCAAGACAAACATCACACTCTCTGGACGTTTTTCCACTTCGCAACCTGGCACTCAACAGCAAGATTAATGAAACAGATCAGACACCGCAATTACAACCACAAAGAAGTATTTATTAAACCTTTTTTTGTTTCTTTCAGTTAGTCATAGCTGCTCCAACACGTGTATTTACAAAGACATGGCGTTTTTGTAGAAAAGTCTGGTGAGAGACGGAACGGGGGAAAAAGACGTTAGAAGAGTTTAGACGGGGCTCGTTTAGGCACAAGGTTCAGTCACTACAACGTTAAAACAGGTGTGCGGTTCTGTGCCACAGCCACGTCCTTCTGTGGTAGCAAAAATGTTCCCACCGACAAAAACACACATCAGATTATTAGATAAAGAAGAACAGAAGATGAAAAACAAGGAGGAGGTGGTAGTAGCTACAAGGTACCTAAATCAGGTGACAAAGAAGAAGAAGTCCATCAGAAAACGTTTTCCACCGTCCATGTTGCAGATTTTCATAATAAAACATGAGTATTTGATGCAGAAACCAATGAAATCCAACCCATTAATTGGATTCTAAAACTGACAGATTATTAGGGCCATGCAAAGAAAAGAAAAAATAAGATTACGAGAATAAAGTCATAATTTTAAGAGAATATAGTCATAAGAGAATAAAATCAAAATAACACAAGGATAAAGCTGTATTATTACAAAAATACAGTGATAATATTACAACGTTCTTCTGGTAATATTATGACTATTCTCGTAATACTATAGTTTTACTCTTGTAATTTAATTTTTCCAAGAATGGCCCTGATTCTCCGCCATAAAAAACAGCTGAATGTGAAGAGAAAACAGAAACATCTCCAGCAACATGAAGCCTAAAACAGAAACAGTTGGACAGATCCAGCTACTTTTCACTCGGCTAATGATTGCAACGCGACCGTACTGCATGTCTGATACGTGCATCAGCTATTTGGACAAACATATCTACAGATACGAGGCTGTTTGTTTTTCTTGTTTTATATAAAAGACATACAAAATGAAAGTCGGCAGGTTCGGTATCAAACTTGTTCATACTGTTAATGTGTCGACTGAGTCGTCCTTAAAAAGAGGTGCTGAAAGATACAGAGTGGGTTACAACAGACTAACCGCTGGGATACACAGTATCCAGGAAAAGATCCGACTGGTATTTGTCACTGTAGGCTGACTGGAGGCCATCATTTAACCCCAGATGTATTTATAATGTTAAGTCTCAACAGGAAAAGTCACTCAACTATTTCACCTCCTTGACTCCATTTTTGTTTTTGAACTATCATGACATCAGTTTATGAATTAAATGATTATGTTTCGTCTTTTCAAGTGAATACCACAGTGGTCTAGTTTCACCCTTGGGTTTAAATTCAGTCCAAACAGTAATACAACTTTGCCAAGTATGTGAGGAAGAGAAAAAAATCCAGAAAAAGGTTGCTGACGGATGAAGGCGATAATTCTACCCAGTTAAAACAAACAAAATCAGCTCCAAACGTCGTACGCTGAAGGGTATTAGTAAAGAGATCTTGAATTACATTTTAAATTGGAACTCCAGCGGTTTTACTCATCAGTTTCAGTTTACCAAACATTATGAATGTTTTGATTTACTAGTTTACAAAAAAAAAAGAAGGCAGGGTTTTATGAAGTGTTTGAGTTTTGGAGCAGTAGTGTTCCACCGTGTTGGAATTGGAAAAATGTTCCCTTTGATAAACACTTTAAGTATTAGGTGAAAAATTAAAGATATAAATTAAATATAAAATGTTTCTAAATGGGTTTGTGTTCAACTGTTGTCTTCTTTGGACTAGAAAGCTGGTAAATGTTATTTCAGATAAGAGAGTCAAGGAGAAATTCTCATTGAGGCAGTCGAGCTAAGACACAATCAGTCTCTAAGCTACTCAGAGTTGGGCTAATAGCCATCAAAGCCTAGCTAAAACCTACTTAGAGTTGAGCTAATAGCATATCTTGATAGGAGCTAGCTATCAAGATATGCTAGCTAGCATATCTTGATAGCTAGCATATCTAGCAGCTACATAAAGTAGCTGCTAGCTACTTTATGTAGCTAGCAGCTACATAAAGTCAAACTAATTGTCAACATCAAGCTGATAGCAAATCAAATTGGGGTAGTCAAGTTCAGATATAACCAGGCTCAAAGATACTCAAAGTTGGGCTAATATAAGCTTAGGCCAACAGCCACCAAAATCTAGCTAACAACTACTTAGAGTTGCACTAATACTCTTGATGCGGCTAGTTAAAATCATGCTAACAGCTACTTAATGCTAAGCTTATTTCTGCTCTAGTTTGTCAACATCAAGCTAATAGCAAATCAAATTTAAGCTAACATCAGTATAGCTAACTACTCAAAAAAGTCACTGAGTGACAAATTAATAGTTTTTTTAAGTCAAGTTGACAACTACTTGGAATTGAACTAAAAGCTATTCAAGTTAACAGCTAGCCAAGCATATGTATGCTCAAGCTAACAGTAAGCTTACAGCTAGTGACAGTTTAGTTTATAGCTACACTCAATTTAAGTAACCAGTTTCGCTAAGCAGAGCTAAATGAAAGCTCCTAAATTTATCGGATCAGAGCAATTCGTGGTTCCACTTTTTAAAAAAGAAATATATAGTAAGAATAAGTGATTATGAAATTGATTATGAAAACCATTTTTTACTTTGACAAAAGTGAAAAATTAAAGTTTAGATGTTAGCTTGACTCCTCAATGGGAATTTCTCTGATTCTCTAAATAATACAAAAATTGAGCTTTCACAAAGGACATTTCTCAAAACTTTTATAGAAACAAATTTCACTTAAAATTAGGATAAAAAAGTTTATTTTTCTATTTTGTAAAAGTTTGTAAGCGTTCAAAAATGTTATAATTCTAACAAGACTTGTAATTATTACATATCTTACACTTATATGGTACATAATTACATTCTTGTAAAAATTATTCTGACATCTTATTTTTTTTATTAAAGCTTCTCTTTTAATATTTTTAAAAATTTATCCTGAAAACTTAAATTGTATTTTTAATGCAAAGTTTAATAAATTCACACTTAATTCAATAACAAAATTATTTTCTTAAAATGTGTTAATTAAAACATATGCTAACCTTAATTAAAATTCCCCAGTGACTCATTGTGTTTTTGATTATTTGATTTTCAGGGTAAATCCTGATTATTCTTTGTACTTTAACACTGGAGAAAGCAGCTAACACGAGGCTTTGTGCTTTCCCAGCTGACTGACTATGAATGGAGCGTAGCATTGAAACCATCTCCACGCGTTTTTACTCCCCCATTTTCCCCTCTCAGGTCCAGCACTGGTGGAGGCTCAGATTGCATCGACCACACTCTGTGTTTTCCTTCTTCTCTGGGGGTCAATTTTTCATTCCAGAAATAACCGCTATGCGGGGGTACATGGTGTATTTTCTGTTCAGACGACACGTTACCCAGGATCAAAGACAGAAACTGAATCACCCAACGCACAACTCTGCTGCCTGTGTTGTAAATTGTTTTTGCTGTTTCACTGATAAATCTCACCCAATATGGAGCCCAGGTTGTGCCAGATGTAAAAATAAAAAAATATTTTTGTTGGGGGTGCCAATATTTGTGGGAAGTATATTTTGAAGATATTAACATACACTGCAAAAACACAAAATCTTACCAAGTATTTTTGATCCTATTACCTGGGAAAATGTGTATAAGTGAAATTGTCTCCCAATAGAACTAGTACTTTTTCATCGATATTAAGGAATTGTTTATTTAAGCAATCTCATATCTTGCTGAAAAGTTTCTTGTGAGTTAGTTTTGTGTCATCTCAAATATGCTAGAAACTAGACCAACATTAAGATTTTATGTTTTTACAGTGTATGAATAGCAGGACATTTATGGTTTTGGACATCAGGTAACATTTTATTTATTCAATAAGTTTAATAATTAAGTGTAATAATAATAATTTGGCTCCAGTTAATTAGATTTTTTGTTTTTGCAAATGAATATTTTAAAAAAATCCCAACTAAAGATTTTCGCTCCAATTTATTGATTTATTTATTTATGAATCTTTTCCAGAAGTGCCAATTATTTCAGACAGTGTTTGGATGTGTGAAGTATTTCAAATATATTTACATTTAAAGCTAACATCTATGAAACTTTTAAACTTCAATGAACATATTTTTTAGATAAGTAAATCTGTCCAAACTGCTTACTAAAGCTATCTGCTTTAAGAACTGACCTGATTTTCCCCACTTTTAAAATCACTTCAACATCTGGCACTAACTGAGTTCCATATTTTTTAAACTTACCTAAGGGAATTTTCGTGAAATTGTTTGTCAAAACCTGTCCCAGCAATTATTTATATTACAAAAACATTAACATTGATTATTTTCTTCAAGACTCAAAAAATGTGCCAAAATTAAAAGCTTGAGGTTTCAGAAATGTTCAAGCTGAAGTTGTGCTAGTGCAAAAATAGATTAATTTAAAAAACATTTTTCAACTCTCTACTCGTGTTGCTAATAATTGTGGAGGTGGAGAGGAGTGTAGATGTGATTTATTTTAAAGATATTAAACTTTTAAGTTTGAATTCGTGAAACATCAATATTTGTTGTTTGTAGAGGGAAAAATAAAAATATAAAATCCATAAGTGAAAATATTTAAACAGCTTACTGGGAGCTTACTATGACTTTAATTTTTTTCTTGGCACTAGCTAGGTAACATATTCCTTTTTCAAGGTGAATTTCTCACATTATTTTTTTTTATAGAGCGGCACCAACAATTTAGAAAAACATTTATTTATTGTTGTTTATTTCTTCATGAGTTTTCAACTGAGATCATTCAACCAAATTATAGGTTGAAATCATTCTACTGAAATCATGAATTGTTTTATTTATTAGACATTTCGAGGAGTGTTAAGTTGGGTGCCTGGTGTGGGGTCTGTTTTAAAATTATTAAATTGTGAAAGCAAAATAAGCAAATTACCAATAGTTTAAACTATTTCCCCACCTTCATCTTTTCTTTCTTTTTTGGCAATTGGCCCTTGCTGAGTTCCGTACTTCTGTATTAATCAAGGGGGATTTCCCTCTAGATTGGCGTAAAAAGCTGTTCTTTTTATTGATCATGTTCGGCACGGATACATCCCTGAATTTTAAACTTGCCTGTATTTACAATAGCAGTGTAAATAGTGATCCACGAAAACAAGAGTGTAACAGCAAAACTACGTTTGTGACATTCATCAGTGGCAAATTCAAAACACAAATACTCGATTTCTACACCCTGATGCACACCAGTCTCTTCTTCTTTTCCTAAACTTTTGTTAAAAACAACTAGATCCATCACATGTGATCATTCCAAAACAGACACAAACTCTTTTTTTTCCTTTTTTGTTTTTCCAAACGTAAGTGTAAGATGAGCTAACATCCTGTGATGGGTGTTTGTTTGTATTGCCGTTATAACTGTACTTACAGACTAAACCAGAACAGAAAAAAAGCACAAAGACGTCACAATAAATAGGAAAAGAACATTTTGCCTGGTAAAACTCCTTGTCCGCTTCTGCTCTCCGTTCAAATATTTTACTGTACACCTGTGTTGACTGCTACAATTACATGGTAAATAAAAAAAAAAACAAATAAATGCATTAATTGATCATTAAATTGATTCTGTCCAAACACTAAGAGATGAGTGCTTCCTTAATATTTTTCTAACGGCTCCAGAGTCCGCGACGATGCGTCCTTTCTAACCTGAGAGGAAGGTTAAGTCATCACAGCAGCAGCGTCCTCCATTGTTCCTCCCGCAACGAAGTGACACGAAGTGACACGAAGTTCCCAAAAAACCAAAACAAAGGGGAGAAAAAAATGTCTGTAAACTTTTTTCAGGATCCTGCTGTGCTTCTTTGCTACTCGGGATAATTAGTGTCGCGTTTGTGTAGACGGTGTCCCGAGTGGGAACGTCTTAAAAATAACGGTGAAGTATCTGCATACTGTGAATTACAGCGAGGCTCTTCCGCCGCGAAGAGTCACAAAGTCGACAAAAACAAGGAAAGGCTTCGCTTGTCGAAGTCTCTTCCCCTCTCAGACAGAGATTCTCCTCGGTTTTGGGTTTTTTTTTCATTTTATTTTTTTAAAAAGTGCTCCTTAAAGAGGGAGGTGGCGAGCTGTGGTCCACTCAGGACAGTCCTTTCCCCGGTGAAGAGCCTCGGCCGCTATAAAGACAAAATGGCTGCCAGGAGCATCAGGGCAGAGCTGAGCAGAAGGATGGAAAACCGTCGCTGACCGGCAGAGTTCACGTCCTGTCTGGCTGGTTCCGGCGACTCGTGGTTGATTCCATCTGAAGAGAGGAAAAAAAGACATTTTTAATTAAAACCTGGCTTGTTTTTTACTGGAACTTTGAGTTTTAACCGTCAAAGTTCAACTAAAACACAATTATCCAACAAATCTTGACATTTTGTCTCCCTGTTAACAGTTTTCTGATATTTGGACATCTACACAGCCTTGGAAAAATACATTTTAACATGTTTTATTTGGACTTTATGTGACTACAATAGTGTTTTAGATATACTGTAGACAGAAAAAAAGAGGAGTAAAGTCACAATTATCAGAATAAAGTAATATAATAAAGACTATTTTAGTCTGAGAGAAAAAAAACTTAATGACACTATTGCTTTATTCTCACAATACTGTGAGCTTATTCTCATTATATTACAACTTTATTCTTATATTTGACAGTTTATTAGGGCCACTGTAGATAGTTTTCTGGCGGAAATTTACTCCTTTGTTTTCTAAGAAATTTTGAGATTAATCACAGAAAATGTCTCAATTTCACAATTTTTTTCCCTAGAAAATATTTGACTTTGTTTTGTTTTGTTATTCCCAGAATATCTCTGAGATTAATCTGAAAATTTCTGAATTTCTTTTAGTGTTTTGGGGACTTTTCAAACTCAGCAATGTCCTTGTTTTTTCTAGAAATGCTCTGATTGTTCACAAAATGTCAAGATAGAAAGAAAAGAAGTACATTTCCTCTGAAAAAAAAATTAAGATCACAGAAAATGTAAAGTTTTTTCGCAGCAATTTTTCGACTTTTCAAACTCTGAAATTTTTGTGTTTTTATCTGGAATATTCCTGAGATTAATCTTGAAATATCTGGGCTTTTTTGTTTTTTTTCCACCAATTTTTCAATAATATTTTGAGAATAAAGTTGTAATATAATGGCTTTATTGTCATAATATTATGACTACTTTCTTATTTTTACTTTTTTTTGGCTTTAAATCTCTGTTATAGAAATCTGCCAAACTGGTAAAAACGTAGATTTAACCGTCCAAATCCAGTCAGCATTTTCAGTAAACTCTCACTAACCTCTGGGTTCAAGCGAGTTGTGACTGTTTTCGTCAAATTCGACTCCTTCCTGCGAGCTCCCAGAGTTTTTCACACAATTGTCTTGAGAAAACAAAGAGGAAAGAAAGAGATTTGAAGATTAGATACGTCAATCGTCACAGCAGCCAGATCACAAACCGAATTAAAGCGAAGGAACTCCAAACAGAAAGGGAAATCTGGTGATAGACACAACAAACCGCTGCTCACTTTGGGGCCTGACGAAGACCTTGAGCCGAAGGCAGCTCCTCCTTCCTCTGACGTCGGTGATGGAGGCTGCAGAAAACGTGACAAAACGTGACAACGTGTCAGACCAGAACACCTCAGACACATTACCTCCACTTCTACATGTTAAAGGACCCCCGTGAACTAATCTGCAGCGCTGAGCATGGAAAATGTCATTAAAATGTCAGTCTAAATGTCACCGTCATTACTGCACTTGAACCTAATTCGACAAAAGACATAATGAACAATGAGTGATATAATAAAATGAAGGTTTTTCAGCCTCTCAGGCATCAGCACTGTACTTCCAGCTGATTCTTACTCTTTGACTCCTCGAATCAGTTTATATTTAAAACAGTCATTTTTGAATTAAAAGTATATAAAATGAATTCAGTTGGGCAGTAGCATCATCTACTTACCCAGTGTAAATCCCCAACCACCATATGATCAGGTTTACTGTTCTGAAAAAGATGCTGACAAACCTGCAACCTGGGTCTACAGGTGAGGAAATGCGGCTTACAGCATCTTTTAATACTTTTTATGTTCTCTTTTTGTGAATCGTGTGTCTGTATGGGGCTCTGTTATCCACAGTGTTCTGCTGCATCAGAACAAGAAATGTAACTTTAGCTGGGATGTTTAAAGTTATATAATTAGGAGAATAAAAGTCATAATTAGTAGCCTAAATGTGATAAGTACCAGAGTAAATGTCAGAACCCACAATTGATTGTTTTAAATTTATGGAGAAAGATTATGATGCTTCTGCAGTCACATAGCTATACTGACATTATACAGGGAGTCATATTTAAAATATAATGTTTATGAAAGTTTCCTAAACTCTGCTAGGCTCACATTTTATGACATTTCCCACTTTTTATGCTTCAGAATGTCATGTAAAAGTAGCAGAATACCAAAATACATATGATAGCTTAACAAAGCCCCAGATTTGGAGGGCTTAACGCTGGAAACCCTCTTCCATAAGATCTCTTCACTCACTAAACCTACTTTTAGTCAAAAACAGGGAGAATGGACAATCCGACAAGGTCGATGGTTTCTTCATCAGAGGTGTTCCTCACTTATCCATGTTTTTAAAACCCGACTGAAGAGCTTCATCTCGCTGTCGGAGCTCGCCGCTCGCCCTGATGTGAGTGTTTCAGCCTCCATATTTTATGTCAATGTCACCCTCATATTTCCAAGTCTAATTTGGCCAGGGGCAGTCATTTCTGCTGCTGTGTGGCACGGCGTTACGCTCACCTGCAGAATCTCATTTCCTGTGTTTCCTGATTGTGAAAGGCAGAGATTAAAACCCTTTCTTCTGAATTAATTTTCAAGTAGCTTGTGCTTTTGTCAACAGTGTTTTTAACGTGAACTTATCCTCTGTCGGCTCTTTCAGTGCCAATGCAGACATGTTACAATTACATGACCTCTTAACATTTTCTGCAAGTCAACAGGGGAGGTGGGCAGAGCAGCAGTGACAGATTGTAGTGAAGTAAAAGTAGCACTACTTTAACGCTAAATTACTCCAGTAAGAGAGAAAAAGTATTTGGCAAAAAGTTTACTCAAGTACTGATTAACGGATGAACTTATCAGTCATTTGATATTTAAAATTTACACAATCAGGCAGACCAAATTATAAAGATGAGTGGAAATTTTGGTATTTTAAAGACCAAAGTGAGAATAATTTGTATAGACCCTTTGAGGTGTGACGTCATGCAGCCATTTCCCCCTGGAGGGAAAAAGTTGCTAGCTGATGATGACTAGCATTGGTTTTAGCTGTTGTCAATATAACATCTTAATATGTACACCTGACAGAAAAGAAAAAGTGACGCAGTGCTTTGCTACGAATTGTCAACACTATCACAACTAGACTACAAGGTCAAGAAAAGGTCTTAATTAAGAACAACTAGAGAGGCAGAGGGAAAAGTTCAGGTATGCTAGCTTGACTATGACAACCTTAACATGTAGATGTGGTGTGGAATTGGGAGTGTTATGTTCAATTAAAATATATATAAAAAAGGCGACCTAAACAACATCAGTAGCACACTGCAGTAAATTAACAATCCCTACATCTCCAGGTGTCATTTAAGAGTCGCAATACTTCATAATAAAATTACTCAAGTAAAAGTAAAAAGTACAGTGCAGTAAAAATACTCCAAAAGTATTGTTCCCCCAAAAAAGTTACTCAAGTAAATGTTACTACCCGGCTCTGGTCAGGAGTCTCAGTCTCCACTGATCTGCTACCAGACAACCTTTAAGGCGTCTGGGTATTGTGGCGTTTGTACGTGTGTGTATGCCGGTTGTGGTTTCCCACGTATGTGCATCTGTTCGTAAACGTGTCTGCGGTTTGTTCGTGATGGATTCTCGCCAGAGGTAAATTCCTGAAAGAGGCAAACTGTGTCACGGTTTCCACCGACTCGGCTCTTATTTCAAAAGACACTTTATTATCAGACGTGGAGTGAGGAGAGACAAAAATCCTCGCTAAGCGTCAACACGAGAGGAATATTGGCCGGGAAGGAAATGAACGAGAGAAGCGCTGTCAGTCACAGCAGGGATCGAGTTTCTCCTCTGGATCAAAACCTGACTGAACTAAGCTGTCTCTTTCTTTTAAAGTCGCTCTCTCATCCAGGATTCCCTGACAGTCTGTTGGGGAATCTCCTGTAAAAACGCACATTACTCCATTTTTGTATGGAAGATCTGAATCAGTCAATTCTTCCTATCTCCTATAAAATACAGGAAGAGCTCTGGAGAGTGAATTCTGCTACAAATAAATATGTTCATTTTAACATTTGTTCATTGCATAAATAAAACATTTTACCAAGTACTTTTGGTCTATTTTCTAATGCAAATAGCTTTTTACACTTGAAATAAGACAAAACAAACTTATAACTAACTTTTCATCTTGTTTTAAGTCAATACTTCCGTAAAATTGATGAAAAAGTATTAGCTCAATTGTCAGATTAATTCACAAATAACAGAAAAAATGTCTTGTTATAAGTAAAATAGTCTGCCAGTGGAACTAGAAGTTTTTTTTATCAATGCAATTTAAATTAAAGAAAATCTAAGTTATATGTATATGACAAAATGGGTTTTGTATATATACACATACATCATATAACTTGGAGTATGTTGTATTTTATTAATACTTGTGTTTTTTTATTGACCCTCCAATACATATTTATAGCTTTGACAACTTGTTGCTAGATGCTAGCATTAGCAAGTAGAGCAAAGTTAGTAAAGGAAAATAGTAGAATATATTAGAAAAGTCAGAAAAAAGTTATTAAAAAAGTAGCAAAAGAGAGGGAAGTAGCTCAGTTATGCTAGCTTGACTTTGACAACCTTAACATGAATATGTGCTGTTTAATTTGGTGTGTTTCAGTTCAGTAAAAAAATGGTGACCTCCACACTGAGTCTAACAGTTCGTCAGTAAAGCAGGTATATAATTAACTAATCAACCACTGCTGTGTTCAGATGATCACTTACTAATAATCGCAAAATAAACATCAATCCTGAAAACATAAAACTAAAAGACAGAATGTTCTGTTGTTCTCTGCATTTGGGCATTTCTTGGTGTTAAATACGCTAAGTGGAGCTGTTGTCGGTCAGTTGCTATGGCAACAGACCAGTGCGTAGTGAGAAAAACGAAGAATACGAGCGATTAACGTTTTTTTCTGCGTCATTTTCCCCTTCGTTGTGGCATGCTGCACTAAATAATAGCTACATCTCCAGGTTTCATTTTCTTAATGGAAATGTTCTACTACAGTAAAACAATCGTCTCTTTGCCCTGCAGCGTTGTGCACCTGTGCGTGAAATTTCTGGATGTATCAATAAAATGCAACGTGTCTATGCAGGTTGCCATGGTAACAGGCGTTACATCGTAATGCTAATTAATTCAGTGTTGATACAGTCTTCACGTGGCGCGTATGTCGTCTGTTGAAACTGTAACACACTCAGGTTGTAATTAAGCTTAGAAATAAATGGTTTGTAAAATTAGATGATGAAACAAAAAATAATCAAATGCAGATTTAAATCCTGAGAAGGTTTTTATGTTCACAGTTTTAGCTTCATTAGCAGATCGTTTTCTGTTTTTCTAATAATTGTTATTCCCGTGTTTCCCACCTCTTCGCCCTCCCCTCTCGGATTCCAACACTCTCACACGTCATCCGACCGTCTCTCCTCTTCTTCCTCTCTCACGTCTGCCACCGAGGTCAGAGTCTGGCTTTTCTGTCCTGCAGCGACGCGGCCTGTAACTCCAGCTCTGCCTGCAACTCTACACCGCACTGCCGGTCGGGTCATTCGTGTTGCCGCCCCTCTCCATCACGGCGGCATGAAATTCCTGGTCACGCATTTCTACATGTTCAGTCATGTGCTATTGCGCCTTATCGCGGATCAGAAGACAGGATTTGGTGACTGTGGGGTGAATTAGAACGGATCCTGATATAAACACCGGGTTTTTCTCCTTGTGATGATCAGGTTATCTCGGAGAACAAAGCCTTTTGTGTGTGTGGGATTCGTCATTATCGATGTAGATCTGCGGCGACTGTACAGAGCCGGCGTTTGAAGCACAAAGGCTTTGCAGGGAGACAGTCATCGCTCTCACACAGGGAGAGCCAGACTCTCAACTGTCTCCTCTGAAAATTGGATTTCTATCCCCTGAGATTAGGATCAGGCTTCCCCAGCTCCACTGCGGCTCTCTTAGAAAAACACCAGACCACAAGGAGCTCATAGCTCACCGCTCGTTGTCATCCCGCTGACCTTTGACCTGCATGGACGGGCCGTAAGGCTGAACCCACACCGGGTCGGGGTTCCCCCAGGTGTCTGTCTGGCAACATGAAGACCCATCCTGTCTTCCTGATGAGCAAATGAGCCTCACAGAGCACAAAGAGACGCCTGTCTTCACCAAGACGTATTGTTTGTGTTTAAACAATGGTCAACATGCAGTTTGACACGACTGTAGTGCCTTGGAAAGTAACCTTAACCTGCATTTGTTGTAGAGAAGCTAAATTTCTGTAAGCACTTTTATTCAGCGTTAGAACTGAATCAGAGCTTCGGGATTATCAGGTGTTTTCCCAAACGATAGTCCAGTATTTTCAGTTCGATTGGGGACCAAAGTTGTGATATTAGTTACATTTTCAGGTTCTTTTTCTCATTGCAGTGAATCAAACAAACCAAAACCTTTGAAAGACTTGTTCCCCTCCTCGCCTGTGGGGGCGCTGCAGAAAGAACTACTGAAAAAAAAACGACATAAAACCTCTGAAAACACTGAGCGCAACTTCATTCTTCAGAAGATGTGAACACAAATAGAGTAGTGTCAGATTTTAGCATTTGTAGGATTTATCTTTTGTCTTTAGTGTAGTATAAGTCAGAAATGCTGCCACCTGCAGGTGGGAGTCAGAATCACTTAAAACCAATGTTTTTTGTTAATTTTTGTCAAATAAACTTGAAAAAAATTGATCTACGTGAAAAACATTTGTAGAATTGTTGATTTCTACAATCGTACAATCACAAAAAATTGGAGGATTAATGGGAGATATGTAACCAAAGTAGTAACACGCACAGATCTGCCAGTGCCACCATCTTGGTATGATGCCCACTGTTGACAATGCATGCTTGGTTCCTCAACAAGGCACCAATGTTCAAAGGCGCCCAAACCTTTCTGCAGAAATGCGCTATCAGAGGAACTGGCTCTCATCCCAACCTTGTCAATCTCATGACAAACGCCTTACAGTGTACGCTGAAAGTAAAGGCGGACATCTGTTGACTTTGGCTGTATTTCCATACGTCTGCTACTACGCCCACAGTTGATATGGTTGGTTTCCCACAGAGGTGGAAACGGGCGTCAACTCTCAAAGTTGTGTACAACTCTTGCTTTGGGGAAACAAGAACCAGGAAAACTTTTAAAACCAACTGGCAGTACCTCAAAGGTCCCTTGAGAGAAACGGTCGTAGGCTCCGTGACCAAATCCAGAAAACACATGTAGACCGGACAACCAACCCTGTGCAACTCCTTCTCCCAACTGAGCCAGAACAAGGACAGAATCCGCACCGCTCCCAATGAATCTGAGGTTTGGCAACCGGATGGAGCCTCCTTTCCAACATCCTACACTGTCCCTTTGGAGATGGGAAGTACAATCTGTGGTTAGTTGGTGGAGACTCTCCAATCAAGCCCGGCATGCAGCTTAAAACAGGTGTCAATCACGACAAAGACTCGATGATGTCCATAACTTGGTGATATAATCCAAAAGGGACGCTGCTTGTGTCGCCAAAGCCTTTAAGAACACAACCATCCAAAGGTTTCCTTGTTTCCGTGAAAAGGAACGAAGGGAAACTTGGACGTTACATTAGCCCATGATGGCAGGACTGTATGTTCTGACATTTTCCCAGAGGTGTTTTCTCCTCGTTTGTCATCTCTTCCTGCGCTCACAAAAGATAAAACAAAGATCTTACAGATGAGTCACACATCTGAGTCAGCGCAAGTGGCCCAAAAACCGCCCAAAGGCACACGGACTGTCTCTGGGTCGCTCTGGCTCCTTAGACGATCAATCACCATCAAAGACAAAACGGGCCTCGCCTTCACAGAACTCAGAGCCAGTTGGACAAATAAAGCTGAATTTGGAAAGCCATGAATTGACTTATTGACTTCCAAGAAATTACGGCAACATCAACAATTCCCTGGAATGAGTCTAACGAGACCACAGCCTCTCTAAACAATGCAGCCTTACAGGCGACTCTTGGGGATGTTTTATCTCCAAACATCGATCAAAAGAGCAAAACAGCTTATAAAACACCTTCACTGACCGTAAACCAGGGCTGGACAATAGGGCTTAAACACAGAACCTACTGATTTTTATTCCAGATTTAATTTCTGATTCCTTTTGTGAGTTTTATGGCAGACTATTAGGGCCAGAATTACTTTTTTTTTATTACAAGAATATAGTCATATTAGCACAATAAAGATGGTTTTACCAGAAGAACATCATAAAATTAAGAGAAAAATGTTTTTCTAGGGTGATTTAAGGCCAAAACCTCACCAAAGTACAACTTCACAGGATGCTCAACATTCCTCATTTTATTTTGCTGGGTGATAAATTGTCCCAGTAATTATGGCGATAAACAATAACATTGTTGTTTTGAGACCATTTTAAAGCAATATAATGGTGACAGCGTAATAATAATAAAAGAACAGATTCTCCAAGACCAATAAATTTTAAATCCTAAAGAACATTAAACATTGGAAATGGAAGGTTTTTTAAATATTCGTAATAAATAAACGAAACAACAGAAACACCAAATAAAGTGAATATTGAACGCAGTAAACAAAACTGTCCTTTAAAAATTGGCTAGTTGACGCCAAAGAACCAGACTGAAGACTTTTACCATCCAGTTTTTGGTAGAAAAGGAGAAACACTGCAAAAACACAAAACCTTACCAAGTATTTTTAGTCTAGTTTCTAAAGCAAATATCTTTGTTCACTTGAAATAAAACAAAACTAACTTTTTAACAAGATAAAGGAGCTTGTTTAAGGCAGTTATTCCTTAATAATGATGAAAATGTGTTGATTCCACTGGCAGATTATTTAATTTATAACATGACATTTTCCTCATGTTATAAGTGAAATAATCTGTCAATAGAACTGGCACTTTTTTTGTCAATATTAAAGAATTATTTACTTAAAACAAACTTGCTTAAAAGTTACTTTTAAGTTGTTTTTGTCTTATTTTAAATGTCCTAGGATATTTGCACTAAAAATACTTGGTAAGAAAACCGAAACATTTTAATTTATCATGTGATGAACTGATTAACTTTGACAGACTTTGCTGTTCTCATAAAGTTACTGCTTCACTTTCCTAACATTACGATTTTATTTTGGTAATGTTGCTTTATCCTCACATTATTTTCTGTAATGTTACGACTTTATGCTCATAATTAAAACATTTTACAGACTCACTCTGGTCCTAGTAGTTTGGTTTATACTTGACCTGAATTAAAAATCCAAACAAATAGAAGCTGTAAAAGTTTTCTGCCCTGGTTACACTGACATCCATAATCTCCGTAAGTGTAATTTTACTAATTGATAAAATGTAATTTATCGCCCGACTCTAATTTTAGGAGACGCTTACGGAGCTTCAGCAGAACAGCAGGGGGTACATGGATATAAAAACAACCTCCTCCTCCTCAAAGTGTCTGGTTATCCCTGTTTTCCTCTGCGCTCTGGTGCCAAAACATGGCTGCCTCGCTCCACTTTATTACTGGTTCCTGTTAAAACCCTTGAAGTCTCAGGCTGACCTCTGATGTCAGCCAAATGTCTCCAAACCCACCACTGTGTCTTATTTAGTCCAGCGCTTCTCTCCCTGCAGGGGCCTGACTTCACTTATGAAAACACGACTTCCCCGCTGCCTGTTTGGGTGAGTCTTCTCAGGAGGAGCAGAAAGCTGAGCTGATTTCAACAATATCAGTCTCCTCATGTATGGAAGGCTAAACGGGACAAAATTAAACTGATGATTTTGATGGTTGACTAATATAAATGGATGGTGATTATTTGTATTACATATAATTTCCATTTTAATGTTTTAGTGACCTATTTGGACATTTATTTATTAAATTAATGATTTAATGACATGCTTACTGATTTAAATTTGTCCCTTGTAACTCTCCACAGTTTAAAGTTTTGGTTTTGTTGTGAATTTTTAGTATTGCTCCAAACTGCCACCCAGAACGAAAGCGAAGCTGCACAGAGCTCCAGTTTCTAACTTGAGCTGTTGGTCACTTTAAAAATCAATTCATTATTTTCCAGTTTGATTTTGTGTTAGCTGCTACTAATGGTGTTAGCTTCTGCTACTAGAGTTAGCTTCTGCGAATTGTGTTACATCTCTTGTATGACGACATGAAAACTTTGAGCTAACCAACATAGCTAGCTTTGAATTCTTGTTTTTTATTTAAAACATCTAGTTCACTCTAATCTACCCAAGTTTACTTCAAAAATTGCCATTTTTGAAGTAATTTTGAGTTTTTGCGTAACACAAACAACAACTTTCAGGTAATTAGGAAGATCACAGGAACCTTAAACCAACATATATACTCACAGATGTAATAATACTCTCTGCCGGGGCGAAACTCGAAGCCTAAGGAGAACGGAGTGAAGAGCTGGAACTTCTCGGAGAACTTGAGCGGCCCGTTGGGCGACAGAGGCCGGTTGCACTCCCAGCGCTTGAAGCCCTTGGCGGTGTGGTCGCAGGAGCTGTAGCCGTCGTAGTTCACCATGTAGAGGACGTAGCGCTCGGCCCGATCGTCCGACACCGGGCTCACGTAGTGCGGACAGTAGACGTCCAGGTAGTCGTTGATGCAGACGTCGATGTGGTAATCACCCCGGTAAAATCTAGAGGGAAACAAACAGTTATGGTGAGTGTTTGACGTGGAAAATCAGCAGATTTAAAATGGACATCTGTTGGTTTTTAAGAAGTTTACAAGCCTTTTTCCAGGAACAAACTTAAATACCCAGCCAGATACACTCTACAGCTTTTTGATTTGAACATTTCAGTCTTTTTATGGAATACTGGAAATACATTAGAAGATGTAAATAGGAAAATAAGCATTTATTGCCTAAAATGCAGAAGCAACCATTAGGGAGTTTGAACTCGGTGAAGCTAAATGAGGAGTTTTAGCTAAAACATATTTACAGACGAGTCTTTTTTTATATTAAATACAAAATGTGTTTATGTTTTGTGCAGTGGTGGCTTAATTGCTGTTCTGAATAAATAGTTTTTTTTCCAGCAATTAGCCTGTTTTTTTGAGTCAACTGAAAGTCTACAAAACATTCAACAACAATTTAAAATCTAAATTAGGCAATATAGAATGTATTTACAAACATTACTTTTGGAAAAACTAATTATGCTAAATATTTTCAAAGTTAGCAAAAGTGCAAAATGACAATCTTGCTTAGCAAGCTTTGCTAATAGTGCAAATTGCTAACAACAACAACAACAACAATCTTTCAAAAACCAAAACAACAAAACAAAAATTTTTTTAGCCTGATTGGCCCAAACTGCTGATTGACCAGTTAAAAAATTAAAATCAAAATTTTTAAGGAATGTTATATAATATAATATATTCCTATATTACAACACAATCAGTCTGCTGCTTTAGCCCTGCTAGCTATGCTAACCATACAAAATGCTAACTTAGGCCACTTGAACCAAACCCTGTTTTACAGCAGCTGCATCAAAATAACTGATGGCTACTCAGTAAATAAAGGTCAGAGTGCTCTTACATCCGCCTACATTGCAGTTCTTAAAAACAAAGAAGATTTACAAACACCAGAGATCAAGAATCTGAAGGTAAATCCTAATCAGTGCATCTCCTGTAAACATCTTTCAGGAAATCCTCAAATTTCCTTTGGAGGAATCCTTTAATTGTTTGGTTTGGGAGATTTCCTTACTATTACAGGAGAACTCGAGGACATAAAGACATCAGAATGAAAGATGGGCAAAGACGCAGAACGTCTCGTTATGTCAGTCTGAACCTGTAGCAATTACCTCCCAGCAGAAACCTTTGATGGTCTTCACTCGTCAGTCTTTAGCCATTTATCAATGCTGGCACTCAGCTGAGATGACTTATGCTGCGGCTGAAATTAAACTCCCCCAGCGTTGCAGAGCTAATCCCCTGGTTAGGACGGGCCTTTAGCAGCTTTAGGAGGATCCCGCCGCAGACTGAGATTTTCATTAGCCACAGATGACAGCTCGATGTACGAACCCCGAACCCCCCAAACTCTTGTTAAATCTGTGAGAAACAGGCCTGTTCCCAAGCCTACATACAGACTCTCCGTCTGCTGTTTACTGTAAACCGATCGGACAAGAGTCAGGGGGAACGAGTTGCAACCACAGGATATGCCAGGTATTCATTCCTGAGGTGGAGTGATTGGAAACACATATTCCCACCAGTGCAGGAGAGGCTGAGGCCTTTCCAGAGCCTGAACTGCCTGCAGCTGCTAATGACCTGCGAACGCGTATCACTGACATGCTGAGGATGTCTTCAATACTCCAACGGTGTCCATCGACAGGTTGGGCAGCCGTGGTGGAGGGAGTGGTGAGGCTCTCATAGCTACAAGCTACAAGAATTTCTATTTAGTTATTAGATTATAGTCAAATTAGCAGGATAAAGACACCATTTCACCAGAAGAACATCTTTAAAATTAAGAGAAGCTTCTAGAGTTATCAGGATCTGACGGTTAAAGCTCAGTGAGTTTTGTTTGTTTGCCAAAGTACAGAGGTGGGCAGAGTAGCCAAAAATCATAAACAAGTAAGGGTAGCCCTGCTTCAATGTGTTTTGATTAAAGCAAAAGTAAAAAGTAGCTGTGAAAGAAATGACTCAAATAAGAATAAAAAAGTTTTTGGTAAAAAGTCAACTCAAGTACAGAGTAGCTGATCAAATTATTAAACATTTAATCTTTAAAAATTACATCATCAGATGGACCAGGCTTGGGTTGCTAGGTAACAGACGGAACTCCGCTGGGGTTGCTAGGTAACGGACAGATTATTTCACTTGTAACAAAACATTTGACCCATTTTATAAGTGAAATAATCTGACAATAGAACTTTTTCTGTCAGTATTGATAATTTATTTACTCCTATTTCTTGTTGAAAAGTTACTTGTAAGTTAGTTTTGTCTTTTTTCAAGTGCTCTAAAATGTTTGCAATAGAAACTAGACTAAAAACACTTGGCAGGATTTTGTCTTTGCGGTGTGAACAGCTTTAATTGATTTTCCTGCACTGAAAACACAAACAAAATGCTGACCACCCAGGTTTATTTCAGGTTTAAGAGCAGAGTGGAAACCTAATGAGTCGCTGGAGACTTGCTTTGAGATGCTTGTTAACACTGCAGACACAGTATGGATGGATCCAAACGTCTCCGTCTGAGCCGGGTCACCGTGACTTTCACAAACTATTTCACACCTTTTTCCCACAAAGGGATTAGTCAAACCCCTTCCCAATCCCGGCTAAGCTCAGGTGTTACTTCTGCGGCCGGCGTTGATTGACAGAAGTTGACACAAACAAAGCGGAGGCCGACATCAACGTCTTAGTGCGGATAGCGGACAAAGCGGGATATCCTGATACCGACGGCTTCAAATCATAATATCAGCAAGCTCTGGTGAAACTGAGGCTGTCCAGAGCCAAAGCAGCCAGCTGGGGGCGGAGGGAAAACAAGGGCTTTGGTTTCACATTTTACTGGGCTATAATTAGAGAGGGGGTGGACCGGAGGATGACCGAGGATGCTGAGAAACTTCCACTGGTGGGCTGGGTGTTCCTCCTGATTATGAGGCTAAATGAGCCGCTGAGTCACCAACACAACCTCAGGAAAAAATCTGAAATCTTCAGGTTAGTCTTGGAAACTTTTTGGAAAAAAAAAAAAAAAAACGTGGAAATTTCTGAGTTTGAAAAGTTGAAAATTTGCTGGTGAAAACTTTGAACATTTTCTAGAAAAAAAGGACATTTCTGAGTTTGAAAAGTCAAAATATCCTCGTTTTGTAACTGAAATTTTGAAGTGTTTTCTATAAAATATTTTTTTCTCGAAAATTTGTGACTTTTCAAAGTCAGAAATTTCCACACATTTTTCTAGAAATTTTGGAAAACCAAACATGGAAATTTCTTAGTGTGAAATTTGGAAAATTACTAAAAAATGTTGAAAATTTTAGATTAATCTCAGAAATTTAGCAGAAAAAAACATGGAAATTTTGGAGTTTAAAAATAAACCACTTTGTCTTTTGATACTCAGAAATTTCCAAGATTTTCTCTAGAAAAGTAGGATTTTTTCTAGTAAATTTGCAACTTTTCAAAGAAAATCTTAGTTTTTTTTTTCTAGAATAAAACTTGAAGATTTTATAGCCAAAAGTAGAAAATTTCTGACCTTTGAAACTCAGAAATTTCCAACTGCTTTCTAGAAACTTTGAGTTTTTCAAACTCAGAAATCTGAATGTTTGTTTTTCTACAAAATTTCTGATATGAGCTCCAGGACGTGAAATAATCAAATACATTTTTATCAATATTTAGGAATTATTGGCTAAAATCTCCCATAGCTTGTTGAAAAGTTACTTATAAGTTAGTTTGTCTTATTCAAGTTTATTAGACTAGAAGCTATTTTATGTTTTTGGAGGTGACGAATATTTAAAAATTAAATCCACTTGGAAATAAAACTGTACACAAACTTCTGTGACTGACATTTCTGAAAACAATATTTCCGGAAAATGTCAGTGTGAAAATGTAAAGTAAATATACCCCCAAGCAGGGGGAATGGACACGGCCATGTTGCTTTTCTCAGCTGGATTCTAAGTTAAAATCTGATTGGAAAGTCCGTCTGAATCCCACCCACCTCTACAGCCACAACAGATCAATACAAATTACTGTAGGGCGCTGCAGAAATATCACCAGAGATCAGCCGGGGTGTTTATAGCAAACAGACTGAAAGATTTCACCGGGGAGAGACGGAGAGGAGGGCTGCAATGTGGCGAAATAAAGAAAATAAAGAAAACAAATAAAGCGTCTTTTCGTGGTGGTTTCTGCAGCCTAATAGTCTGAAATCCTCTCTGGATTTCACCAGTCAATACAGGTCAGCATGAAGGCTCACAATGCAAAGGATGCACCACTGCTTAATCAGCCTAACCCTCATATTTCCAGTTCATTCAACCTGGTAGGTGCACAAATTACCTCCCACACAGCTCAGGATGCACTGTGTAAACATTTTAATTAAAGGCGCTCACACTTGAAGTATGCCTCAGTCTGATCCCTATCATTTCGTAGAGGCAAAATTAGAAAGCTGCTAACCACCATCTACCCACAACTCGGATTTATAAAAAAAAAAAAAGAAAAAAAAAAGATCTGGTTAGAAATGGTGTCCCTCAGGGCCGAGTTGTTGGTCCCATTACTTTTTTACATTTTACCTGCCTTCAAGTTAAAATTGGGCCATGAAAAAAAGAATTAAACTTTTTTTAAAAAAAAAAATCAGAATCCTGACAAAAAAATGACTGAATTCTGAGAATAAAGTAAAGGTTTTGACAATAAAAGTCAGAATTCTGAGAAAAAGTTAGAATTTTGGGTAAAAAAAACAAAAACAAAAAAAAACTTCTGTATTCTTAGAATAAAGTAAGAATTCTGAAATTTAAACAAAGACACTCGGAATTTGGAGAAAAAGATTTCTAAATTAAACTTAAAATTCTGGGAAAAAGATCAGGGCTCTGAAAAATAAGTAAAAATTTTAAGAAAAAAGTTAGAATTCTGAAAATAAGAATTGTAAACATAGAGAATTAAAGTAAACATTTTGAGAAAAAAAGTAAAAAAGTCAAAATCTGGAGAAAGATATTTTAAAAATCAAAGTCAGAATTATATTTTCCCCCAGTGGACATAATCCTCTTCTGTAATTTTGGACCTAGTTTGATATCAGATGATTTCATTCAATGCTGAAAAAACACAATTTTGCAATTGTGTTATTTCCATTAAATAAGAAACACAAATAAAATCAGACGTGTATAAGTTTGTTCACACCATAACCCATTAAAATCATGCTGCACCATCATTCTCCTACCACTTCCTGTTGTCTTCTTTGTCGTTTCCTCCAGTAGTAACATCCTATTGCCTGACTTGTGTGTTTCCATTGCAGTTTTACAAAAACACTAATTTCAATACAAAGAACCTCAACCTAGCACAAGAACGTAATTGAAAACGTGTTTTATTTTTAATTAGGTAAATGTATTTCCGTGACTGTGAGGTGAATGGAAACGCAGCTTGTCTGCTTCGTGTTTTTCCTCCATCTTGTTTTTGTTTGAGCCGTGCAGCTCAGAGTCGGTTTGTCGGGTCCAGACGGTTCGGACTGCCTTCAGAGATAGAAAAGCACCAGCAGATGAGCAGCTGTTTGCCAGATGGAGATTTTTGAGTGGCACAAGTGAAATATTGAAAAGAACCAGAGCCATAAACATCCAGACCGACTAGAGACGTAAAGCGGCAGAAGACATTTCTACAATCCCAGCCTTCTGCTTTCCTCCTTTAATCCCGTTTTCTCTGAAGAATTAATTCATTCTCCTCAGCTTTCTTTGTTTTTATTACTGGACAGATTTATTCCTCTATTTCTCTAAATTGCTTTGTTGTTGTAGGCATTTTAGAGAATCATTAAGGCTTATTGAGACAATTTCACCAGTTGAGTTTTTCTCCTGAGCAGCGGGAGGTGAAGAGAGTCGAAGCTTTTTATTAACGCAGGCGGGAAGAGTGATGAGCAATAAAAAAGAAGCATGCTTTAGTGGCTGAGAATCAGTGATGGATATGTCATAATGAGCCAAACGAAAGCCTCTAAATCCTAAATGCATTTGTCTTGGTGTTTAATCTTCCCTGATTGGATGAATTAGTCACTTTGGAGGAGCTAATCGATGAATCAGTAACCGGAGCTCTTAACAAAGCACACATCAGGGCTAATCCCTCTTTTCTGTCAGCTGCCCCCCAGACCTGTTTGCTTTCTTTGAGCCCCATCTGTTGTGTTTGTGGCCTGGAGCAGGTAAGGAAACTCAGAGAGGACATGTCTTGTGTTTTACTTACTCCATCAGCTGTTTCATTTGATTTTCTGCGTGTTTCTTGTGCAAACCTACAACTCAGCCAGACGTCAAGCCGCTTTCTGGGAGATGTTGATGGAAACTCTTGGAACTGAGAGTAAAAGTGTTTTATTCCCAACTTGAAATGCATGAAAATATTGTTTCAAGTTGTCTGAATGATGGCAGTAATTACATTCCTCACTGTATTTATGTTTATCTTCATCGGATCACGATTCAAGATTACAACAATCTGCTGAATATGAATAATTGTAGGCTTTATATAGATCTTTAAAAAGAAAACATTTCAACGCTCAAAGTAAAAAATCTGATAGAAAAAACTCAGAAGGTTTGAGATTTCAATTTTTGACTTTTGAAAGTCAGAAAAGAAATATTTTTCACCAGTGGTGAGCTCAGCTAACCAAAAATGTATATTCACTAACCACTAATTGCCAAAACAAGAATCTTATATTTAAAAAATTAGCAGAAGCTAACGCTAAATTGCTAAGCACATTAAAACAACTAGCAGAAAACAAAGCTAAACCACTAATGACATAAAAGACCTGGCAGAAGCTAATGCTAAACAACTAACATATAAAAACAACTAGTAGAAAATAAGGCTAAACCATTAAGTGCATAAAAAATTAGCAGGCACTAATGCTAAATCGCTAAACACATAAAAACATTAGCAGAAGAAGCTAACACTAATCTGTTGCAAATAAAAATTAGCTGAAGAGAACGCTAGACCACTGAGCACCTAAAATAATTTTAAGAAAATAATGGTATACCCCAAAACACATAAAAAACTAGCAGAAGGTAACGTTAAACAGCTAAACATAAAAAGTGTGCAGAAGCTAATGCTAACCATTAAGACAACTGTCTGTCAGTTCATCTCCTTCTAGTTGGCGACGGATGTGAGACTCGCAAACAACAAACTCCTCAGTTTCTGATTTTGCTACACAATTTTACTATAAAGTTCTATAAACAGACAAAAAGGCAAAACTTTATATGGCAATAATTGATTAAACGCTCAAAAATAGCAGCCATATCGAAATACAAGTTTTTATGCTCGTCTCGACTCTTGAAATATTTTTTACATTAATTTGCAAAGAGAAGACAATGTAAGACGTAATGGTGGATGCAATCTAAAAAGACGGATAGAGATGAAAAGAAACGATGACGATGAAAAATGGTGAAGGCCTCATGGGAGGAGAGCAGAAAGAAATGAAAAGGAGAGCAAAAGATAATTTGTAAGAAGATGAATGTTGACAAAACAAGGGAGCAGAGGAAGGTAAGAGGGAGGCGGAGAGCAGCATAAAGCCTCCCCGTTGTTTTCCTCCCGGACACGGCCGGGTCAGGACAGGGGCAACTTCTCTGGGTAATTCAACATTCAGCGATATCAGAGGAGATTTGGGGTTAGGGAGATTTATCTATGGAGGACCGAAACTGACTTAAATAAACAAAAAAGCAGAAATATGGGATTTTTGTTCGGCCTTTTATCATACATGCATTTTTTCATGAAAAAATATACATTTTGTTTTTCCTTCTCCAAAAAAATATATTTTGGTCGGCGCTAACTGAACAGAAAACAAACCAACAAAGCCAGCAGTCCACAAACTACTAACTGCACTTCCACATCGCTGCCTGTAGGGGGAGCCGTGTAAAACAAGACAGTCTGGCCATCTCGTTCCACCTGTCCCATCATTCACAGCTCTGCACCAGCGGGAAGTTCAACTCATTACAAGTTAACTGGTTAATCACACACACACACACACACACACACACACACACACACACACTCTGCGTCAGCCAGAGGGCCCGGTTGGTCCGACTGGGCGCTGACAGCAGACCGGAGCCTGTGAACTGCAGACAGTTGTCTGAGTCTTTGCTGGGAACAAAACCAGAGGAGGTGAATAATTGGGCTCAGATTAAAAACACATTTCGGCTCGTGGGAAGACATCCGAGATGGTTGAAAACACAACAAGAGGCGGGAAAATGGATGCATCCTGGTGGTCCTGACCGCCTAAAATCACCAACAGGAACAACTTCAAGAGACCAGAGACACAGTCGTTTCAGTGTGCAACTGAAGACAAAAGGCCATAACATTCAAGTAATCAAATCCAGAACGCTAACGAAGTAAAAACCAATCCCACTGACCAGAGAGCTGGTCATCAAGCTGAGAACAAAACAATTTGATTGGACATTAAACTCTGTCAGCAAAAAAGAGTAAACTTGGGTTTAGGTAAACAGTATAAATAAGACTCCAACAACACAGGAAAAGAAGATAGATTTGTCACTAATTGGACTCCGTATTAGGCGAAAGATAATTTAAAAAAGAGATGCAATGTTTCCTTAAATTAGTGCCATTATGGAGTGAGAATAGTTTGGGACTCAGACCAGAGCCTTGAGGTTCTCCAGAAGAGACCTGGAGACACACCAGAGAAGTGTGACATCCTGTCGTCGTCAGGTCTCCATAGCAACCATTTGACGATTTATGTAACTGTGTTTCCATCAGCCTTAAATAAATAAATTAATTAATAAATATGGATTACGAAAACAAATTTGCTTATTGAAAACACGACAATTTCGAAAAAACTTGCTGAAAGGTTTTATGTGTTTGGAGGAGATGGTTTTTCAGCCATACTGAAATTACCTCATTCAGTCAAAACTGCAATGGAAACAAGTTTTTCACATCACACGTGTCACATGATCAACAGCAGGAAGTTACTGCTGACAGAAACGACGAAGAAGACAACAGGAAGTGGTAGGAGGATGACTGAGCGAATAAATTTATTCACTTTGCGTTTCTTATTTAACAGAAACAATGCAACTGCGAAACAGTTTTTTTCGGGATGATCAAGATGTCAACAGTTTTTAGCAGAAACTGAAGTGAGATTTTATTTGCCACATTATGTTTTGTGTGTAAAGGAAACGCAGGCTGTAATGTCAGGAAAACATTCAGTGTTTTTGCAGTGTAGCTGCTGTTATCATCTGATCTGACCCGTCAAGATGAATATTTCACAAACTGACTGAGACAAGTGGAAGAAAGCAGCAGGTTAATTACTGACAGGGTCGTTCAAGGTCAGAGGTCAGAGGAGTTTAGCGTCAGTCATCTGTTAGGCAAACAGCAGCGCTCCGTCGCTCAGACCCAAAGGGAACCAGTCGATTGAGATTACGGCAAAAAAGAGAGAAATGTCTGGATTTATTCGTCGAAACTCATCGCCAGAATGACTCAAAGTTAGCTTCTCTACAGATTCAGTTTGGAAATGTGACGAAAGCAGAAACTAAAGCTGCTGAAACTTTTAACTTTAACAGAGTTAAACTCTGATGGGAGAATTTAAGGAAAGATTCAACAAGTTCTTATGGAAGAAAACCAAACTATTCCTGATGTTTCACTGATACCAGAAGGACAACATTCGGACCTTCCCCGTCACCAGCGACTCGCGTTTTACTGCCGAGCCCGTCTCCATGGCAACAGAATCAGTTCTGGACTCCAACCTTTCCACAGAGATGCTGCCTTGCTCAATCAAAACTCACCGCTCAGTTTTATCATTTAAACATTTCTGAGTAAACGTCTCGACCAATCAGATCGCTCCTCAGTCAGACTCTGAACCTGATCATCATCATCATCACTGAGCGAGCTGATTATCTTCCTCCGCTTCGTATCGATCCGACACCTTAAACTCTGAGATGAGGTCAGAGGTCACTGACAGCCAATTATTCAGCCTGAGAGCCGTTGTTTGGTCTGAGCCTGGGAGACGACCTGACCTCGCCGTCATGTTGGACTTCACTAAAAAAATAAATTAATAAGATGATGAGGCTGCCTTCATCATCTCCTACATCAGCTGGAATCTTATTCTCCCACTTTTATTAGAAATTTGGTTTTTAATTAAACATTTGGGTTTTTCCACGTTTTGGATCATTAACCTGTTAACAAAACCCCAATAGAAACAATTAGTCACAATTAACCGATTATTTAAATAATCACCTACTAATTTAGTAACAGATCAATCATTAACTGGAGTTTACAGACTGAAAAAAAACATTCAGGATAGTAATTAAACCAAAACTGTATAAATCGTTTGTCTGTAAATATGAAAAGCGAAAATTTACTTGGTAGTTTTGTAAATTGTCAGTAAATTGAAATCGTGTTGAAGATATTTTTGTTTAGCACTTTAGCATTTTTGCTAACTTTTAGCATTTGGCACACTTAGCTTCCCGTATGCAGTAATTAAAACATTCAGTTGAATAAATAGCGACATCTGTGTTGAAGTTTTGATTATCAACTCTTAAGAAGTTAGCCTGTTGGCGCCTTAGCATTAGCTTTTAAATAACATGTTGCTGTAGCACGTTAGCATTAGCATAAGTCATGTTTCTGATGAGTGCTTTAGGGTTAGCGCAGCTAGCTGTTTAGTTAGCGACTCCTACACTGAATAGATATAATTTACATAAACGAAACTGTTTTGGGGAAACATGCAAAATTAAAAAGCAGGTGAAAATAGAAAATTAAAATATTACAATATGTTGCATACTGCTTTAGCTAAAGTCTGCTAATTTAGTTTCCAGACTGATTAACTTAAAAAGTAAACAATAAGTTCTTTAGTTACATTAATATTATATGGCATGTTGTTGTTGTGAGTCCAGTGACTCTGCCGGTTTAATCCAGAGTCAGAACCAGCTAATGAACCTTTGGCATCGGTTCTTTCTGCATCGTTTTATCTTCTTACGTAAGAATGCAGCAGATTGTTTCCGTGCCGCTGAGCCTCATTGTTCCTCCCGTCTGCAGGCGACTGATGGCGAACCAGAGCTCATGTTCCTGCCGCCGAGTCGTAAAGGAGAAAATGGACACAGTGCAAACCGTCGGTGCATTTAGGATGAAGCCACAGCAGATTTCATCCAGTGTCTGTTTTTATTAAATTAACTTCCATAAAACCAGTTTTAGCATCAACTGCTCCCAGAGGGAAGCAGAGGTCTGTTAATAGCTGGATTATCTTCACTTCCTATTCCCAGGGTTCCAGGATAATAATCTGAGCATCATCTGGTGATCCCAACGAGCTTCCAAATGGATTTCATTTAATTCAACACAAACTCAACTGAATTAGCACCAAGTTATGACAATGAAACACTTTTAAAATGTTGTTTCATTAAAGCTGCTCTGACTGTAGTTATAGGAAACGATCTTATAGACACATGTTCTTTGGTCTTTCCCATTTTGAATCGTGTTATTTTGACACAAAACAAGAAGAGATGGTTCACAGAAACACCTTCAAAAACATTTTAGATTTAGTTAAACACTTTCCTTTTATCCCTAAATAAATGTACTTAAATTAAGTCAAAATAATTCAAGAAAAAACTTGTTATAATACGATAATAAAGTTATATTACAAGATTAAAGCTGTAATATGAAAATAAAAGAAAATAGTTGCAATATTATGAGAAAATTGTAACATGGGAACAAAGTCATTAAGAGAACAAAGTCTTACTAATACAAGAATAAAGTCGTAATATGAGTTTAAAATAGAAATAACATGAGAATAAAGTCATTTTACGAGAATAAATGTGTAATAACACGTAAAAAAGTCATAATGTGAGAATAAAGTTTCAATAATACAAGAATAAAGTCAATATTGTGAGGGTAAAGTCATAAATTGAGAAAAAAGCCGTAATAATAAGCATCAATCATAAAGAATAATTTACTTTAATTTACTGCAATATTTTTCTTAACACATCAGAATTTAATTATTATCAGTTGCAGGATTTTGAAACGATTATGGAGAAAAACCTTCAGATCTGGTCAGACCAGATCCTGACAACCGCATCAAAGTTTTTCTTGTAATTTTACGTCTTTATTCTCAAAATGTTCACAGTTTGTTGTTAAGGTTGAAAACTTCGGCGTCAGTGTTGGCGGGTAAAAACCCGACCAGTCCATCTCTTACGTTTAGGAACATTTGTGTCAACATTAAATGTTTACCAAAGGAAAAAGTAAAATAAATCTATTAGGAAATAAGTTTTTTTTAAACCAATAATTGGTTTTGACTCTCCGACTTTATTGTAAAAACATAAACTTTGGCTCCTAAGAGGAGCAGGACGACCCGGAGATCCAGATGTTTAAGCAGCAGGAAGGCCCCACCTGAAGCCTGTTTGGCTAACACGGCCCCAACGCTGACCTTTGACCTCACTCCCCGGGGGCGCGCCGGCCCCCCCGCGCGGCCCTATCGCTTTACTGGGCCCCGGGGAGCCGCGCCCCCGCGCGCCCGGGGCCGCCGCACTCTGAACTCCGAAAAACCGGGGGCAGAGAGGAACCCGCAACGTCTGGACTCAATCATGGGCTGTGACAAAGCAGA
>NW_015112995.1:283777-331766 GCF_001443285.1 Poecilia latipinna
AGAGAGACTGTCTCTCACACACACACACACACACACACACACACACACACACACACACACACACACACACACACACACACACACACACACACACACACTTTTCCACCAGTGAGGTCTCCCACACATCTACAGCGATCTGCATTCGGCGAAAACCTGGAAAAACGTTTCAGTTCAACCGTAGCGAAGCTCCGCCCACAACGCGCTTCGCACCAAAATATTCAGGCTTAAATATTTAAATTATTATGTTGATATATTTAACTAAAATGTCTGAACAGATATAAGACGTGCAAAAGTAATAAATGTGATACAGAAAAAGAAGAAACTTCCTCAGGGGAAACTCCAGAGGTTTGACACGAGTTTAAAGCTTCAATAAATAGTCATAAAATTACAACTTTATTCTCAAAATATTATGACTTCATTCTCGTACAAGTTTGTTCTTGTAATTAGTAGTAGGAGTGTAAGGACCATCCAAATAAAATAAAAAAATAAAAAAATAAGAAAAATGAAATTACAAGAATAAAGGCAAAAGAATGCAAGGAAAAAGTAATATTTTCAGAATAAAGGCGTTACATTACGATAATTAAATCATACTATTGAAAGACTAAGTTGAAATAATGACAATAATAAATAAATAAATCATATTTTAAGAATCAATTCATAATATTACAAGAATAAAGTAATATAACTTTATTCATGATATTACATTATTCTAAACTTTATGATAATAAACTTTAGTATAATAAATTTTGATAATTTAATATATTATTGTCATGAAATAATTTATAATCTAATACAGTAATAGAGAATAAAGTTGTTATATTGCGAGAATAAAATCATAACATTACGACTTTATTCCAGTTATTTTCTCACTATAACTCTAGTTCTGTTGTGGAAATGAAGAGAAAGGAATTACTGGTCATTGGGGGCCACAGGGGGCTTTTGGGCCCCCAATCGGCTTCCTCCGGCCCTGTTCTGGGACTAAAGCCTGAGAGCTGAAAAAACAGACGAGTGAGTGAAAGAAGCGGAGGAGGTGAAACGATGTGAGCAGAAACTGAGGGAACATGTTTGATTTAAATCTCCCACTGGTCCAGTACGCGAGCTAGGCGGTCTGCACATGAAACCATTCTGCTTCCAGTTTATTTGTTTGGCCCAGTTTCACACACGATGTCTCAACAGGCCCAGAGCATCTCCAGTTCCCATCCCTGAACAACGGGGAGAGAAACACCAGCTCTCCCTGCTGGTTTTCATCTTTTACTGGAAAAAAACCAGACAAAAGCTTCTGAAAGGCTTTTATTTTGCTAATTCCCTGTAAAACTTTTGTTCTGATGTCTTTACAACTCCGCAAATTACAAGGAAACAATAGAAAGCGACATTCTGGATTAATGCTAATTAAAACAGCTAATGGAGAAAGAGTTTGTCGCAACATTAGGCCTCCAAATTTGTTTAAAGCCACATAATTAAAATTCTTAATTCTTCATTAGATGTACTACACAGATCCGTATTTAAACCTTTTTTCTTCCTTTTCGCTTTAAGTTCAACTTAGAGCTTAACGTTAAAGTCAGTCTAAAGTTTAACTTCACAACATTTATCTTTTTGATATTTTATTACCGTTTTATTCTTGTTTTATTTCAACTGTTGAATTATTCAGACATTCTGGTGATATCGACTTTAATCTCGTATCATTACTACCTCATCATTAGCATCACATTATTCGTATTATTATGACTGTTAGCTCAGCTAATAGCAGCAGAAGCTAATCTATCACAACAATCACTTATTGATCATCGCTAAATAAACATTAAGCCTGAAAACATAAAACGGTAACAAACTGAATCTTCTGTTCTTTGGTTTGAGTGTTTTTGGTGTTGAATCCTGACATTTGGTGGCGCTGTTGTCAGTTGCTATGGCAACGAGCCTGCGTGTCATAACCGACAGAGAAAAAAACGGGTTTGAGTTATTTAACGGTTTTTCTGGATTGTTTCCCTTTGCTGTGGTGCAGAGCAGCAACATCTCCAGGTTTCATTTAGTTTTCCACCGCAGCAGCGCGGCTGCAGACAGCAGTAAGATAATCGACTTTTTACCCTCCAACTTTGTCACATTTGAATTTGTTGAAAGTTAAAATTTGTAAGTATTAACTCACGATAAAAACCGACTGATTGAGGAGCTAAATGTGGTTGGGAGAGAACAGAGTAGGATAGCAACTACTTACATTTAATCAGTTACATTTATTTGAGTAACTTTTCTGCAAAAATGCACTTTTAGAAGTATTTTTACTACGTTGTACTTTGAGTATTTTTATTATAAAGTATTTCTTCTCTTGAGTAAAATTTCTGGATTTTCTACCCACTGGATGAAAAACAAACATGTTTTAACTAAAAATCCACCAGACAGACACAGATCTGCAGTTTCTGTTAACATTTCTGAAGTTTTATACTGAAATAAAATAATTTGGAAACATTTTATTTTGCCTGATTTTGTTATTTTTTGTTACTGATATGAATTATTGTCATTTTGATCATTAAAAATTTTCACTTAGCTTTATCTTTTGGTCCATTTGATGATGTCATTTTAAAATATTGATTGATAATCTGATCAGTTACTCAGTAGTTTATCAGACTTTAAATGTTTTTCCCTCTGACCTGAGGACAGTTTCTGGGCTCGCCGTCTCTTGGACCCAGAAAAATCCGGGCCTGCAGCGTCGTGTAGAGCAGCTAAATTTAGCCGCAGGCGGCGCGTTCCCAGCATGCCATCGCCGCTCCGCGCCACCTGGCCCGCTCCATCGCTCGGCCTGGTTCCCTGTCAGAGTCTCGTCCATCAGCTCCGGACCAGAACCGCGGCTCAGATTCACACCTTCAGAAGTCCGGGCCCGGTTTCACAGGCTGTATATTACATCCGCACCCGCTGGACGGCTCCGCTGATAACGGCCCGTTGTTTGGAAACTCGGTGTGAATTAAATGTTTTTCAACAGAGAGAAGCTTTCAAGCAACTGATGATAATTCACACAGAGAGAGAAAAAGCTGGAGCTGAAATTATGGCAGGAAATGAGGAAAAGACATAAACTTTACGACTAATTCTTCCCCCGTCTGACATGCTGTTATTTAGCATCATTTTTAATGTTCAATGCAATAAATAACTTAGCTTTACAACATTCATCAGGACGTTTTTCTGCTATTCAGTTCAGCTTTTATTCATATTATTGCGACTTTATTCTGGTTATATAATTTAATGGTTTTGCTAGCAGTAGCTAGCATGATTCCTTCTGCTTATGTTAGCGCTGCATGCTAGCTGTTAGCTCCTTGGGATCATAACCATACTGCATTTGATTATTATTTCACTGTTTGACATTTTTGTCTTGGGAATCTCATGATCCAAATGATTTTAATGATGATCTTGAAGCTAGCATTAGCTTACTCGCTAACTATGTTGAGGTTTAGTTTACACGACGTTTTCATTCATGTTGTGTTTTCTGTTGTTGACATCTTTTAATCAATTTGGAACAAAAGTTAAAAATTGTATCAAACTACAAAACTGGTTGAATGTGGTCATATTTAACCAAATTTTCAAAATAAGAGCAAATACTGTTATGGTTCTGTTTTCAGGCTGATTAAGGTAAATATTTAGTCAAATAACAAGAATGAGTCCAAATATACTTAAAAAATCTACCTGAACTGTGTTCAAAGAGTCAAGAATAATAATAAATTCATGGCACAAAACAAAGTAAAATCATCTGCAGCAATGTTAGTTTTTGCATTTTGAATTTAAATTTGCGGGTTTTATCCATCTTTATGTGCTTCACAGTGAGAATCTCCTGGTATTCTGACCAAAATGGCCGCAGAGAGAAGCAGAAATGTGGCTCTGGATGAAACAAACTGTTTTCCGTTGCTGCTTTCCAACAGCTGATCAGCATTAAATCAAAACATTCCTTCCGACCGCGTAAGGCTCCCATCTTTCCCACAGTCAACGCCGTACCTGGAGTCGGATCACCAGTCAGCGCCGCGGGGACGGTTACCTCGGCTGAACCCGGCAAAATCGCTGGATAAGAACCACATGCAGGCGGCTTTGTGTCGGTTTGAAGAAGGATTTATGGCGTGGATGTGATGATGGAGAGCGCCATAAAGGAGGAACACAGGCGGCGCTGATGGATCGCCTCCCCACCTCACCGGCGGCGTCCAGACAGATGTGTGTCTCTTTTCCTGACGACCTCACAGCTGAAAGTTTGGCTTTATTTCTGTTTCCAGGCTCACTGCACCTCTGCTGCAGGAGCGTCTGGGTTAAATTACAGCCAAATCCCGTCATTATCGCCGTATTTTAGGGTGCAGACCGCAGCGATTAGCCCCGGCCCCTGAACCGTGGACCCCTCATTTAACACAACACTTCATGTAATTGTTATTGGACGTGCAGATACAAGCCTGCAGCTCAGACTCTTTTTCTTCTCTTTCCTCCTGGTGACGCAATTATTGCCTCGGAAAATGAGACAGAAAATTCAACAAAACATGGGATTGTTCATCCCAGTTCAGCTTTTTCCCCAACAAATGTAGCACCAAGCAAACAAATTCAATTTAAGTCCAAAACAATTCAGTTTAACAGAGAAATCTTTAACAGCATATTAAAGCCAATAAAGATACAAAAAAGGTCTAAATTTCTGCCAAAAAATTCAGAAAGTTTCAAGAAAAAACAAGGAAATTATCTGATTTTGATGGGTCGTAAATTTGTGAGAATCCCCAGCCCCCAAATTTTGAGATTTATTTCAGAAATGTTCAAGAAAAAAAGAAAGAAAGAAATGATCTACGTTCAAAAAGTTGTACATTTGCATGAAAAATGTCAGAAATGTTTTAAATGTATTTCAGAAATTTTCAAGAGAAAAACAAGGAAATTCTGAGTCCATGAGTCATAAAACTGTGAGGAAAAAACTCAGAAATTTGATACACTTTCAAAAAACAAAAGGGAAATTTTAGATTTTTGGAGCTCAGAAAATGTCCAAAAGTCAAAAACTCACGAATTTTCAAAATTCTTGTTTTTTCTAGAAAATTTCTGAAACTAAATTTTTTTTCCTAATTCATGACTTTTCCAGCTCAGAGAATTTCCTTGTTTTTTCTGAAAAATTATTGAAGTTAATGTAGAAATTTCTGAGTTTCTTTGAATAAAATAGAAAATGAAAGATTTATAAGAAAAAAAAGAGGCTTCTCTTCCAACATCAGTGTTTGAGCTCAGAAATTAATTTTGGAAGAATGTTTGTGTTATTTTCTGACCATACTCAGAAAGTTCACAAATAGTCATGTTGAACATGTTTAGGACTTTCATTTCACAGCTTCTTTTACAAAGAAAAAATACCCAAAAAACTAAAAAGGCAGATAAATGAAACTGAAAATGAAGGATTTAAAAGAAAAAAGAGCCAAGCCTTGTTGTCCAACATCAGTGTCTGACCTCAGAAATAGATTCTAAAATAATGGTAAAACATTCATTTTAATGGTCCAGTCCAGAAATAATCAGATGTTCCTGTGGTGGGATATCAGAGGTTTTACTAAAAAACATAAAAAAAGTGAAAAACCGAATGAAATAAATTGAAAATGACAGATTTAAAGAGAAACGGATCTCAAAAGGCACTAAGCTCACATTAAATGTGAGTCCAGGGGTGGTGAGACTATATAAATACCCTCCCCTCTATTGAATGATGATGCTGTCATTTTTCAGACCCCCTGGGGGATGTAGAGCCCCGCTGAGTGGGACCTGGACCTCCTCTGGTCCGGCCCGCTCCGCTAGCGCTGTTAGCAGCTCTGACGTCCAACATGCCGTTAGTGGAGAGAGGAAAAGAGCGGCGCCGTCGTTTTCATACTGGTCCATAACCATTAGCATTGCTGTAAAAAGATACGACCGTCTGACGGGAGCGAAGCCGCAGAGCCGGACTGCTCAGCTGCTCGCCAGAAGACGTCATTATTTTTTACGACTTTCTCTTCTTCGGATCTTAATGTCCCATCCTTCCTGTCCTTTAGTGGCTGAGGCCGGAAGATGGAGGAGATTAGTGGCGGGAGAGACCATCCGGTTAGCAAGACAGCCGGAGGTTTGATTTTCTTTACAATTACCAGAGTTCTGAGACGACTTTGAGTCCAATCGATGCCGCCGGGCCGGAACCTCCATAAATCTGAGTCCTTTAATGATGGAGGATTCACTTCCATCCAGAGGAAAACATTGGTTTGATCAAGCAGACTGGGATCGTTTGAATTATTTCCTTTTAAATTATGGCTAAATAGCTAAACCGTGGGTGTTCAAAGTAGGGGCTGCGGGCCATTTATGACCCCTGAACTGACTGTGGTGGCCCTCTAACAATAATTCAAGAATAAATGAAGACAAAACTATGACTTTCAATCGAAATCTACTCAGAAATATATTACATACAACATAATGTGTAGGCATTAATTGATTATTGAAATAAAAGTCAATTAATTTAGAAATTGATTAATTATTAACTGGGGACATGGACTCAAAAACACAGCTTTTATTTTGATAGTACACTTCCGGTTATCTAAACTTGAATTTGTAAATTAGCTAAATACTCAATTCTGAATGAAATATTTAGCTTGGAAACTATAATTTTGGCAAATATGTTGTCAGAAACCTTCTTTATAAGACTATCATAAAACAACAAGGTGTCTTCTGTCAGAGGCGTTTTCACGGCTGCTGTGATACTGACTGCTACAGGAGATCCTGTCTACTGCTTTCAGCATCTACAAAAACATTCAACATTTAAACTCTGGGGTTAAAGTATTTTTAAATTCAAATCTGTTTTGCGATATTTGTAAATAAACGTCAGTAATTATCATCCAATGTAACCATGGCAACAGTTTAAATGCTGAATGATTTGTGTTTAATGTGAGAGTAAGGTGATTTTGGGAGGATAGTTTTTGGTTTTGCTGAAAGCACATGGTGCCACCCGTCGCCCAGGTCAAAGAGTTTTAACAATATTTACACTTTTAAACAGTAATTTTACATATTTAACCACATCACACGAGAATTATTTGGTGTTTTATGTTGAAATGATCATAAAGTGGAGAACGGTTGGATATTAGAGTCGATTTTGGAGTCAGAGGGTTTAAAGTGACCGACATCAGTCGACACTCACAGAAAATACTTCACGTCCTCAACACGTCTCAGAAACTGTTTACTCTCCGAACAACAGCCAATTACCCGGACAGGGCGGCTTTCAGCAGCTAACAACCGCACAGGCGCAAACATTTGGACGTACTCCGTGTTTTCCACACGACGCTGTTTGGTTTTAATTAAGCCGAATCAAAGCAGCGAACATTCCTGGCTGTAGAAATAAATACACAGTTGAAACCATTTCTCAACACAGACCTTACTGTTAAACATGCCCAAGTCTTTCAGTGCCATCGTTTCTCAAATGGACTATTTTCTCCCGTTTTCACAGGACTTGTTAAGCACTTTGATGAAAACTGTCATACAAACGTAATTGGGAGGGCGGCCATATTAACCCTGCGAGGGGCCCTGGCCAGCTGGGGGCAGTTACTGCCCTCTTTGTTTCCCCGTCGCTGCAGGAATATTTGCCAAACACCTCGACCATGTGCTGAGTTCCCCTAAACAAAACCTGGAGCTGAAAGCTGCTTCTTCCCCTTCAAAACATCGATTTGCACCAAATTCTTACCGTGAAAACAGAATATCATGTTATATTATATGCAGATGATAACCTAGTATTTATTATAAAACCTTTTTAAAAAAAATAGGATTGGAACTAAATTATTTTAGTAATTGATTATTTTTTATCATTAATTTGATTAAAAAACTGGCAGCTTACAAACATAACTCAGAAAATAATTAAATTCCTATTTTAAATAAGAAATAAAAGAATTTTATTGCCCAAACTGCAGTAATGCAGCATAACTTTAGTGAATGTTTGATCATCTGTCGCTAAAAAAATACTGTCTACTAATCAATTAAAAAAAAATATTTATAGGAGATTTTATTTACAGAATTTGAAACTATTCTGGCAGAACAGATTCACAGAAAAGAAGGTTGTTTTCATCTAAATTGAAAAATGTCTATATTATTTGTATAAAAAGTGAAGAACCCTGACAGGAAGACGTTGCAGCACTGATTCCAGTATAGATGCTCTATTCAGAGTGATAACGCACAAACTTTATGTTAAATAAAATCCTCTGTGAATCATCACAATATAACAAACATACAAACAGAGTGACAGCACATTAAGAGTTAATGTCCTGAAGAATTTCAGTTGTATTTGCTAAAAAGAATTTGGAAAAATTTCAGCTATTTCAGCAAAAATATCAAAAACAAGTTATGAAATCTCTTATTTACCGTAGAAAATCTGAGATTAAACTACAATCCCTGCTGAAATAATCAGGGTTTTATGAATTAACCATTTTATGCCCATCAGTGAACTAATCAACCAAGCAGCAGCTGTCTTTTACTTTTGCTTCAACAACTGTTTACTTTTCCCACCTTGTATTTCACATCAAGCGTTTACAACTCAACCCAAATAGGAAGCCATCTCTTGTGTTCACCCGGTCCAGCCGTAGAACCGGGCCGTCCCGGTTGAGTAGAGGCCTCAGTTTAACACCTGCGGGGCACAAAGTGCACCTCGCCCCCGTCGCTAGGCGCTAGCTGAGGGTGGAAACCCGATCCGCGCCCTGCAGGCGGGTAATCCGCCCCTTTCCTGCCCTGACAGCCCGGCGATCATCACTCAGGTAATACAAACGGCTCTGACCCGACCCGTGTTCACACAGGTGTGAGAGTCTCTGTGGCTTTACGTGTGAAACATGTCCAGACCCAAAGCTATGCTAGCTGCAGGTACCAGCTGTGATCAGAACGAAAATAAGAAACGTTTTAACAGGTAAAGGTTCAAATACTTGTGAAAATAGAACCCAAAACAGCAGCTTACTGCTAATAAGCTGATTGGTAGAAAATGCTGCATAGCTGATGGTTACAAACCAAATTATGTTGCAAAATAAAGTTTGACGGCTTCTTTTATCTTCAGGTTTTTGGTCTATGACTGCAGATTAATGACAAAAACAATCATTTAACCAATTCAGCTTCATTTATAAAGCAACTCCAACAACAAAACAAAGACATTTAGCAAATATGTATGGAGTGAAAATTCACACAAAAATAAGAACAAAAAGTAGGTTAAGCAGGTAAAATATGGAAAAATTAGCATAAATCAGATGGTAGAGATAAGTTTAAGTTTAGTCACTAGTTCTGATGAATACAGTGTTTATGAAGCACATTAGCATTAGCTTCCACTGAATACAGCGTTGGTGTAGCGATTAGTGTAACTAATGTTTATGATTACTGTTTACGGTTAGATAACCTTTTTGCTAGCAGCAGTAGCTAAACATTGATTTATTCTGGTGATATTTAGATAGTTTAAACTTTGAATGCTGTTCCTACAGTTTGACAGTTTGTCTGTAAACCATAAATCATGAGAAGAAATGCACTAAATAGTAAATATGTGAGTTTCCATGCTGAGGATTTTCATCAGCAATAAAAGAAAAGATGCTAAAGGAGATCCGGTTTCAGAAACAGCAGATATAGGCTGAGAAAGCTGCGCAAACAAGAACTTCCTTTATTAAGCTGGATGAAGCAATTCTTGGCTCATATGTGAGGGAACACGCACACACACACGCACACACACACACACACACACACACACACACACAGCATTCCTGCGTGCCTTCTGGCTCTCGTCCCACCACACTTGTCACCGGACGGCGCAGAGGGCCCTGCAGTGTGTGCCGGTCGGCCTGAAGAGGCTTTCACGGCCCTCTTAGCATGCAGATGGTGTCAGGTGACGAGACCCGGAGCTGCGGGACACAGATGGGTGTGTGTGTGTGTGTGTGTTTGGCTGCTGGAGGCCCCCAACTCGAGTGCTTGTTTCCAAAATGAGACACCAGCCTCGGGGAAAACCGCTCCGACCCGCTAAGAGCTGAAGAACATCAGCTGGAGCGTCTCTACGAATGGAAATAAACTCACCATTTCTACAACATTCAGGTTTCTTTTTTAAATCCTCCTGGAAATCAGCAGAGTTGGGTAGCAACTAGTTACTTTTTTTGAAAAACTTTTACTTGAGTAATCTTATCATGAAGCATTGTTACTCTTACTTGAGTAAAGTGTTTGTAAATGAATCCATGATGAATCTGGCGGTGAAGACGTTCATCCTGTGCTTTAATAAAACCTCCGTCGGCGCGAACAGAAACAGAAACAGACGGACTCTGAGGTGTTTGTTTGAGGACGGCCGCTAATTGGGCGGAGCAGCATTTGCTCTTTTCAGCGCTGCAGCAGATGTGAAGCAGGTTTCACAGGCGGCACATGAGCAGAATGTAAATGACCTCGTTGACCTTCATCACTTATCAGACGCCGGGGATGTCGGCCATTTTTTACCACTGAACGCAGGAAGCTTTCAGTTTGTTCACCGATTCACTTCGGTCTGTAAACGTATTTTATTACTCGTATTATTTCAGATTATAACAAAACTATAATGTACACTGCAAAAACACAAAATCTTACCAAGTAATTTGGTTTTACTAACTTACAAATAATCTTTCAGCAAAATACAAGAGCTTGTTTTAATATTAATTCCTTAATATTGATGAAAAATTTCTGCTTCCATTGGCAGATAATTTAATTTATAATAAGATATTTTCCCACATTATAAGTGAAATTAGAACTTTTCATCAATATTAAGGAATTATTTACTAAAAATGAAGCATTTAGCCAAATATTCAGCAGACAAACTGCAGTTTCTGTTAAAGTTTCATCAGGATTTTATTGAAAGAAAATGATTTGGAAAAACTTTTGGGTTCTTAAAATACCAACATTTCCACTTTACTTTATCTTTATCTTGGTCAGGTTGAGTTTTTACCAAACACTTTTTCAGTCTTGAGTAATTTCTTGGTCGGTTGAAGTGGTTCTACTTTTACTCCAGTATAATTTCTGCCCACGTCTGATGGTGAGTGACAGAGGAAGGACCTGAAAAAGGATTTAAAACTGAAACGTCCACCTCAGACTCTAAATTGGCAGCGCCCGCATCGTTTTCCCCCAGTCCCTGGGTTCGCTGTTCGATCTCTCGCCGTTTCCCTCCTGGCAGGATGCAGAACGATCAGATACGGAGCGAAGTGAAGGGCTGAGAGCAGCTGGACTCACTGGCTGCAAACCAGGCAGAAAACAGACTCAGCTGTGTTCAAAACTACAGACTTTATGGCCCCAATTTAGCTCCATACAATCTATTGAGACATTTATGTCTCCAAAATACAACTGAACTTTGTTTAGAAGCATCAGAGTAAGAGGAGATGGACACAAATGCAGGCCACACTTTACAGATTTTAATCTGGAGGAAAAGTTCACTTCCTTTCATTAGAATAAAAATCCCAGTGAAACAAACTGAGGTTTGTGTTCAGCATAAAATCTTTTTCCTCTAAAAGAGAAAATATTCCTGGTTCAAATATTGATTCATTTTACAAAAACCACAAATAAACCGATTTCTGAAACTTTCACTGTTTCATGCGAGCGGCGGCCATATTGGATTGAAGATAATGTCGACCTCAACCATTCAGTTTGAATTATTGACCTCAAAATGAAACTTTAAGGTGTTTCTAAACGGTAGAAATGATTTTGATATGTTTTTTCTGAGCTAATTTATAAATCTGATATTTAATGAGGAACAAAAATGTCACCAGAGGACGAAGATCTGAAGGGAGGAAGTCGGTTTGGATTTTAAACTTCATGTCTGCTGTAAACATTTATAATCAAGAACACAAACTGAAGAGGATGTTGAATATCTAAATGTAAAGTCGGCTCTTAATGAAAGCGACGGCGTCCAATCAGGAGTCAGTCTATTTTTTTTCACAGCTCTTTTATTGTGAAAGTCCTTCCTGCGTTTTCTCACCCCAGGTTCGTCTCCATAAGGAGGAATTTCCCTCGTTTGGAATAAATATTCACCTTTGTGTTTTCTCTCTTTGACACCGGAGATGAGACGGCTACACACACACACACACACACACACACACACACACACACACACACCTTGCAGGAAGATCTGCTTCTCATTAACACTCTGCAGAGAAGCTGCAACACCCTCATGCCAAACAATGTGAGCACATGTTGCAATCTGCCAGCGAGGATCCATCCAGCAGAATCAGCCCAATTTGCTTACAGTTTATTATTTAATACTGTTTGTTTTTTTCACTTCCAACACAAAAATCTGAATCTGAAGTCAATAAATTACAAACAAACACATCAAAAACTGCTCCGGTTAGCAAAAACTGACAGTTTCTAAACGTTTTCTAAATGTTTCCCAAGCGTGCGTTTGTGTTATTAGAAAGTCGCTGCAAACTGATGATGAAACACGAGAATAAAACGACTCAAGGAGAAACAAATACGATGAAAACACCAAAACTGAGCCGCCATCTTTTACAGGGAAACGTCAAGATGTGTTTCCTGAACTTAGAAGGTTAAAACTAAAAGGTTTTGTGGAGATTTAATGTGATAAAAGTGAAACATGGATGTGAAGGGAAGAGAGAAATCTGCACCAATTGCTTCTGCTGGTGCAGAATTATGTCCATTCAGGCTGCAGACGCTTTGAAATCTATTGTTTCTGATTTAATTCCACGTATGGAAGAGACTCAAATCAGATTTTTGAGGTGTGAAAAGATCTATCGTTCAGACTGCTGGGAAAAAGTGGGATATGGGTCACATTTACCCGTCTCCCAAATGTGAAGGTATTGAGACGCCTTGTGCAGTTTAACGCTGCAGAAATGAGACGTGGATGAAGGAAGCGAAGGTTCAGTTCAATCTGATTTCCTCTCTTTAAATTCAAATGGTAGCAGCAGGTATGAGCTGCAAAACCTTACCAACTGCTTTGGTCTAGTTTTTAGTGTCAGTATCTTACTACACTTGAAATGAGAGAAAACAAACTTATTAGTAACAGCAGGATGAAGAAGCTTAAAGGGGCCTTATGTTGGAAAAACAATGTTTTTTTATCTTTACATTGTGTTATTTTTCATTCATCAAAAACAAACAGAGTGTTTCCTTGATTCTTTCACCCATGTCTTATAAATTATTTAATCTCCATGGCAACCAAACACCTGGGTGGACCTAGCCCCGCCTCCGAGGACAAAACTCCTCCCCCACTCAGCTCCTTCAGACTAGCCAGCAGCAATTAGCAAACACCTGCTGAGCTCATTATAGGAGCCACTTCTCAGTGAAATGCTGGTAAAAATGTCGTTAAAGGGTTAATGGAGGAGCCATGTTGGGATGACTTCCTGAAGGCGGAGCTTCAAGTAGAGCAGAAGCTTCTTAAAGAGACAGAGGCCCAATTTCAAGGTGTTACATTACAAGGTAAAACTTCTTCCAAGTCACATTTGTCTCAAAGACCAAAAATGCTGTATCTGATATTAAAAACGTGTAAATATTTTGATATTTAAGGATGAGAATGTGAAGTTTAAGTATCATTTAATGTGGGGATGATTTCAGAGTTTATCTGTAGATTTAAATGTTTGTAGGTTAAGAAAGGGAACAGAAATCAGAACATCCTTTATCTCCCACCTGATTCTTTTCTAACAAATTATGTGAAATTGCATGTCAAAGGCCAAAATAGCTTGTTTTCTTTTTGTTGTTTTTACTTTTTGTCTGTTTGAAATAAATATAACATTTTCATAACAACTGAAGTAAACTAAATAAAATGGTACATAATGCTGCTTTTTAAGTAAATAGTGGAGTTTCTCTGGACTATTTCTCTAATAACATGGGAAAAATGTCTAATTAGTAATAAAACTGTTAGTTTAACTAGAACTTTTTCATCAATATAAATTAATTATTTACTTAAAATAAGGTCCTATATTATTTACCATTTAGTTAGTTTTGCTGTAGTCCAGGTGTAATAAGTTATTTGCAGTAGAAACGAGACCAAAACTAGTTGGTAAGATTTGGTGTTTTTGCAGTGAAGCACGGATTTACAGTTTGTGCTGGGCTGAAACTTGACCTCCGTTGTGGATCAGAGATGTTAAAGCGGCAGCAGAGAAACGCTCTGCGGTCGGTGGCGAAGCGGCAGCCGAGGCGCTAATCCTCGGCAGAAGGTGTCGCCGTAGAGAGGGAACCTGTCAGCGCCCAGAAACGCCGCCTTCGCCTCTTTTCGCCCTCATTCCTCAGATAAACACGAAGCCGCCGCCGTCGCCATGACAGGCGTATCTCCGTCCCTCGTGTGTGCCAGACAGAACCCATTTGTTCCTGGTCTGCTGGGCCTGATTCGGGCCTGACAGCTCGAGGTGAGCTGTGGAGGACCAGCGACAGGCCGATGGACGACGAGATAAGGAGCAGAAAGGTGCGGCGGGCCTTTCTTCACCACACAGGCAGGGAGGCCAACACAAAACCCACTGGAGACGGAGCCGCCACACCGGGGAAGAAAGGAAAGGGTTCTGGTGCAACATTTAGTTTTATTTCCTGTTTCATCATCTCTCTACCTGTGAAGCACTTTGATCAGCTGATGTTGTTATAAATGTGTTATATGAACTTTGACTGGGCAGCATTTCCACGTTTTAAACGTTTTACGTTTTCACTCATTTCCTTCAGGGTTTGTTTATCAACAAACGGTCGTAGTTTTACAATAAATACCTTCAGTTCCTCACCTTAACAATGACTTTAGGAACTGAAGTTGTTTTCTCACCAGTAGATTTGGTTCGACGGCGACCAAAGCTGCAACATTTGTTAGATTTTCAGCTTTCACTGAGTCAAAAGAACCAAACTCTTTGAAAAGCAGTTCCCCTCCTGGCCTGTGGGGGCGCTGCGTGGATAAAAAGAGACGTGACGGTTCAGACTGCAGATGCTTTGAAAACAATCAGATAGTTCCACAAAAGGAAGTGGCACAAATTGGATGTTTTGGGGCTAAAAAAATTGGAATTGGGAGAATATGTGGCGCATTTGCCTGCCCTGCTTAACCCCAGGGCATTCTGGGTAAATCCAACCAAAACAAGTGCACAAGTCCCAATAGCAGGAGAAATGACTAGAGAGGAATCCTACAACCACTAAAATCTGACACCACTACCTTTTTATTTACATTTCATGAAGAAGGAAGATGCACTCTGAGGTTTTCATGTAGTTTTTCTCAGTGGTTCTTGGTGCAGCGCCTCCGCAGGCGAGGAGGGGAACAGGTTTTTCATTTAGTTTGGTTGGTTTGACAGTGTAAAGAGAAACAGAACCACAGCAGCTGAAAATGTAAGAAATGTTGCAACTTTTGTCCCAAAAGGAACCGAGTTCACCAGATTATCAGGTGTGAAAATACCTGAAAACTATTGGATACACATCTGACACAAATTAGATCAGTTGGGAGGTAAAAAGATTGTAATTGTTCCGTTCAGACTGCCATGAAAAGTCAGATTTGGGTTGTGTTAGCCTGATGCGTCGTTTAGAAAATCACTTCAATAAGAAACAATGAAGTCTGGCTGATAAAACCAGAGGCTCCAGACATTTCAACCAGACTTGTGTTGTGAATAAAGTGATTTCAGAATAAAGGTGCAGATCTGTCAGCTGTATCTGTAGCTGCTGAGCAGCTGCAGGCTGAGGCAGCTGTCTGCAGAAAGCCAGGCGGCATCCAAGTAATGCTACAGAAGCTGCCGCAGAGCAGCACGGCTAACGAGGCGGAAGAGGCGTGTGTGGTCCCGGTACCACCGGGCTGGCACCGCTGCGCTCCCCGAGGAGCCGCCGCCGCTGCCTGGCGGCGCCGGGACGGTCGGCCACGCTGGATGAAAGCACCAAACGACGGCGCAGAACAAAGAGGAAGAGGAGGAAACCTGGACTCTCTCTCTGTCTGAGTGTCGCTCTCTTATCCCTCATAATCCGCTCCACAAACACCGAGGAGGAACTCCTGACACACTCCGCTTCCCCCGCCGGGGATTTTCTACCTAAACAAACAGCCGGAGCCAAACGCACACAAATAAATAAACTGTGGAGATGCAGCCGCTGCCGTCTACTACCAGATCCACAGAATGATAGTTACTCTGGTTCCTGGGAATCTGCTGGAGGATTACAGACTTTATGGTTTTAACGTTAGATGACAACATTTACTGAGATTCCTGGATTTGATCAAAAGTTTATGGAAAAACTTCAACAAAACAACAGAAGAGGAACTGAAAATGATCTTATGTGTCTGAAATATGACTGAGTAAGAAAACTTCCTTAATTACAAGAAGAAAGTCATAAAATTATAAGCTGTATGAAAAAAGTCAAAATATTGAGAACAGTTGTATAAAAATAAAGTTGAAAAATTCAGAGAATAAAACCACTTTGCGAGAAGTCGTCCAAAAACAAAGAATAAAGTCGTATTACAACAAATAATTGGTAATAATATGAGAAAGTTGACGACAATAGATTCAATATTTCAAGAATAAAGTCATTATACTGTGATAAATTACAGTATAATGAGAATAATGTTGTAATTTTACGGCATTTTTTCATTCCAATTTTCCATCCCTGATTTATCTAAATCAATAAAACATTTACCAATATATAACTGAGTGTTTATTTGGGTTTTGCTCACATTTTGTTTGGTTTTTGGTTTTTAGATCATTTATTCCTGAAAAGCAGGTCATCCAGCAGCATTCCCAGTATTCCCAGTATTCCCAGCATAGCTCCAGACCTGCAGCTCTCCAACTGGGACCAGCAGAAAGACAAAGCGGCCATAACTCTTGGTCGGTCGTTACGACAACAGGCCATTAGCTAAATGGAGGATGAGCTGCGGCTAAATAAATCTGAGTCTCACCCTGACCTCTGCCACACATCCCGGGTTGCCAGGTTGGGCAGGTTTTCACCCAGTTGGGCTGGAAAAAACAGCTGAGAGCTTATTAATGTTTTTCATAAAGGTTTCAGAGGAAAATAGTCATCGTGTGGCAGAAAAGCAGAAAACGTTTGATAAAATGTCATTGACATCGTTAATGATTAGTAAATGTTTAACCAAGTGCAGTGAGACTGTAAAACAAAAATCCCACAGAAACTTTATGATTTAAAATGACATATCGACACAAACAAAAGCTGTTTTCAGTCCCAGTTGGATCTGGTTCTGGTCAAAATACCAAAAATGTTGTGAATTATCACAGCTCTATAAATGTGGCCAATAATACATATTATGTGAATATATGTAGTGAAAGATAGTAATTAGGACTGAAACAATTAATTGGGCCATTGAAGGTAGAAAAAGGAGTAAATTTCCACCAAAAAACTCAGAAACTTTTGGCACTTTGACAAGTAAAAAAATTGCTGGAAAAAAATAGGACATTTTGAGATTCATCTCAGAAATGTTATATATACATAAACAAAATTATTTCTGAGTTTGAAAAGATAAAAATGTTTTAGAATAATCCCAGGAATTTGCTAGAATCCATGAAATTTAAAAAGTCTGCTAGAAAAAGTTAAAAAATGTTGAGATTTACCTCAGAAATCTTCTAGAAAAAACATTTCTGAGCTTCAAAAGTCAAAAATTTGTCAGAAAAATGTTCAACGTTTGGAATTTTACTGAGTTTATAAAGTGGAAAGTATTTGACCTTTGAAACTCAGAAATATCCAAGTTATTTTCTACAAAACTTTTAGAAAATCTCAAAATTTCTCAGTTTTTTTTCTCACAGATTCTTTTCATCTGGAGCTCAGAAATTTCTTTGCATTTTCCAAAAGTAAATTCTGAAATTAATCCCTAAATATTTTTCTACTTTTTACACTTAGAAACATTCCCTTTCTGAACTAGAACATTTTCTGGTTATTCTCAAAATTTGAGCTTTTTTCTAGCAAATTTTCAACTTTTCAAACTCCAAAATTTGAGTTTTTGGTGTAAATTAACTTCTCTCTCTCTATGTGGGTCTGTTAACATGAGCTTTCCTGAACTTCAGCAGGTTTTACGTTGTGTTTGCTTGAAACTGACCAATCTGGCAACCAGCAGCCATCCTTCAGCAGTAAACCAGGGACCTTTCCCCCATCATGGCGGCCTTTCGGTCGGCTCACTGTAAATCTCAACCGGACCGGACCGAGTGACTCCTGGAGACGCTCCTGCTCCAGCAGATATGGAAATGTCACCGACTCAAACTGCCGGCGGCCAGGAAGTGACCTCCATTTTTACTTTTCGCCTCCCTCCAGGGAGGCAGAGGGAAAAACTAAGCGTAGCTAATAGCCGTGTTAGCTAACGAGTCACATGTGCTGAGGGGTTACTCAATGACTTCCCCAACACACTTTGAAACAGATGACGGCTGTTACCGCACGGCTAAACACAGGGCATGAATTACGGAGGAGTGTTGGGGCGAAAATAACGCGTTTCTTCCACCGCTGGTAAACTAAACCTCAAAAATCCCCAAATAATGGCAGCAAGACGAATACCAAAGACATGAGCTGGAAGTAGGCGGACAACACGGCCCACATCAGAGTGATGATGTGATCCAATTCGTCCGGATTTGTTAACGATTCAAAGGGGAAAAAAGACACTTCTGGCAGCTTGAGTGCTGATGGTTTTAATTTAATTTGGCACACATTGTCTCTGGAAGCTGTTTGACAGAGCAGAGGTTTGCTATGCAGTGAAAATGACCATTTGTGTGCCAAATGAACAAAGACATAATCATTCACAGGGTCACTTTTATGTTTAGAGTTTTCCACAGGGGCAGAGCCAAGGGGTGGCCATGAGGGGGCCGACGCCCAGCAGGAAATTCACGTATCTTCAACAGGAACCGACTGGAATGCAAAATACATTACAGAATAAAAATACAAATATTTTCACAAAGGTGAGCAAAGTAGCTCATGGAAATTTAGATATGCTGATAAAATGATCTTGTTTTGTTATTTGGTGTTTTGTTTTTTGTTTTTGTTGAACAGCAGTACAAGAAATTCTAGTTCTTAAATCGAAATCTGAATCGTAATCCAACCATCTGTTGCTTAAGCGTGTTAATCACTGATTCTCTGTTAGATTAATTTATACATAAAAAACAGACAAAATAAAAATCTGTACTTGGGTCCAAATAAAATAATGTTTAAAATATTCTTTTGTTCAAACATAGAATCTGATACTGGTGCAAATTTATCATATTGTTAATGGTTATAGTGAAAAATTTCTTAGACTTTGTCGTAGCGCTAATCTCAGTGTGCTAGTCGAAAGGCTAACGCTAGTAAGTTCTCATTTGGCAGCAAAAGCCACTCAGTAATTAATACTAACTTATCATTAATCAGATCAATAGCTAGCTTCCAGATGGATGTAGCATCCTGTGAAAAGTAGCCACAGATGGAATGGCATGATGAGAAACTCATTAAAATAAGAAACTTTCACAATACAACAGAATACAAAACTAGTTAAAATACGTTTTTTTTTTGTTACAACGGGATGCCCAATGAGAAATGAGAAAACTTAAGGTTATAATTAAACCTGAAACTTGTTAAAATGAGGAACTCATTTTAAGGAGATACAAAACTTGTTCACAAAGGAAGTTTTCACGTAAGACAGAAAAAAGAAAGGAAGTCAGACACCAAACCCCGTCAACGCCTGTAGATCTTCCAGATTGTGTCACTTTCACACATTTTGGCTCCATTAGATGTGAATCCTGATTAGAGAAATCAAAGTGTGCCAACTCTGTGTTTTTAACGGGTTTCCATAAATCAAAGAAGAAGAAACCGGACGCCCACAGGTCGATGGCGCCTCCGCCCCGCCGCCGTGCACCGTTTCATCGGTTATCGGCGTCCCGCGCGCTGCCGGGCGTCCCGCCTGTTCAAAGCGCGGCGCTGAGCGGCGCATCGAGCCGCTGCGGAGGATTTCCTCTGATCCTCTTTGTTTGGGTCGGCCGCTGAGTTTTTATTGACCGTCTGAGGAAGAGGGAGGAAGAGGAGCTGCGATAAGGTCACGACCCCCCGCTCGCGCCTCCACTGATAACGCAGGACTCGCTCTGGACTTCAAACACAGATAACGCGCCTCGTTGTTATCTCCGTCTGAAACGGCTTCCTGAAATCAGGTTTTAATCAACCGAAAGAACGAGGAAACAAAAAACAAAACATGGATGGAAAACAAAGACTGGGAGGACAGAGGCCTAACTTCCAGTTTTCTTTCAGTTTTACTGTAACAAACTTCACATCATTTATGCTCCTATGAAAAGATAAAATACTGAAATTCACTCTGAATGGAAGGAAGAAGTTTCTACAGCGCAGGAATCAGAAAAACTGCAAAAATGAAACTGAAAGAAGGAAAGAAAGGAGGACTAAAACAACAGGATGGAACAAGGTAAAGACAATAGGAAGAAAGGAAGAAATAAGTAAAAAAGAAAGAAGGATGACAAAAGGAAAGGAAAAAGGATGCAACAAACTAAGGAACTAAGGAAGGAAGAGAGCAACGAAGGACGATATGCGGTAAAAAAGAAGGAGGGAGGATGCAGCACAGCAAAGTTACTGAAAAGCAAAGAATGGACAAAATGAAGGAAGAAAAGACAGAAAGGAAGAAAAGGAGGAATGGAAGGAAGGAAGGAAAGGACACAACACTTGAGGAAACTGAACTCCAAACTTTCCCTCACCTCCAGCTAGCTTAACGTAAACGGCTGTTAGCGGAGCCGCCGCCGCCGTAAATCAAGACGCTGAGCTGAAATGAAGACGAGACCACAACCAAACAGGAACTGTGATATCACACACACACACACACACACACACGCACACACACACACTCAGCTCACAATGGCGCTCCACACGCCAGACGAACACGGAGAGATCACAGGCCGGCTGACATAGTTGTGTACACGCTAATTATCCACGCTGGCTCGCCCACAGCGGGCTTTTCATGAACAAATCACACACTCTCTCTCTCTCTCTCTCTGTCTCTCTCTCTCTCTCTCTCTCTGTCTCTCTCTCTCTCTCTCTCTCGTCGGGACCGGGACTGCCGCCATGTTTGATCCGGGGTGAGAAGTTCTCCACCCCCGACGGTAAAAACAAAACGAGTTGTTGTCGGGGCGCTTGACAGCCGAGGATGCTGCGTTTTGTTCCGGCGCTCCGTGAACAGCCGTTTTGTTTGAAGGATGACATCCGGACAATGGCTGCCATCGCACAAAAGCTTTTGAATAACACCGGGGTCGCGGGGTCAAGACCGTCCGACCCCTCGTGACACGAAGGCGACGGAATAACAGAGAAAGACGAGCCAATAAAGCCTCCATGTTGGTTTTTCCACTTAAAAAGCTGTGTGATCTGATGTTGACGCCATGTTTCCTGCTGTCGCCACGGCGATCGAAGGGAAATCCAACCTCATCCGATCTCCGAGTCGTTTCCGGTGAAACATCCAATTTATTCTGAAAACTGATGAATCAAGGAAGGAAAAGTTGAACGGATTTTTTCTGGCAGATTTTTAGTGAACGAAAATTTTTTTTATCATAAACTACATTTCTTACGACTGAGGATTAGCTTAAAAAAGGTAAATTACAGGATTTAGTCACATTGTTATGAGAAAATAGCCGTATGACAATAATGTCAAAATACTATGGAATAATGTCGTAATATTAGGAGAAAAAAGTAATAACTCAAGAATAAAGTCATAATACTAACAGAGTAAAGTTATATGCTAAAAATTTAAAATGTTAGCATGCGAGTTTGACTCGCATGCTAACATTTCTGATATATTAGCCACAGTAGCATACTGAGTTGTGTAAAGCCAGATCAGTGTAGTGATACCCCACATGTCACTAGCATGCTGCTGAAATACTGACCATATTTTAAACATCGTTTCTAATTATCAGCATCAGATCCACTGATCCAATCGACCCAAATCAGCAGGCCCCTTTTTAATTTATTTCCTTTTTCTTTGGGATCAATAAAGTATTTTTGAATTTGAATAATGCGTCTTTCATGACATTCAACCAATAAAATTCCTGTTTAATTTTTCTTTCTGCTGGATAACTTCTCTGTCGCTGATTCTTCTGTTTTAAGGCGTCACAGTTAGCATTAGCATGTTGCGTACCTCAGTGAAACTAAGGTTTTCTCCCATCAAACTGATCTGAGTATTATTCCACATCTGGTTTGCACAGGCGAATGAAGAGGAAAGTGGAATGTGTGCCTGTCTTTGCTTATCCACATGTAGCACTGGGAGCTTGCTGTGAAGAAATTCTTTGGATTTTTTGTTGTTGCTGGAGAGAAGAAGCACTTTTAACCAGCTTGATTTCAACAGGGAGACACAATAATCCTCCAAACATCAACACAAACATGCTTCAGATCCCCTCCAGGGGATCCAGCTCACCTGTTTTCTATCAAACATGACAAATTTACAGCCATGACGTAGCTGGAGAAGGAAAACTCCTGTAAAAGTTGCAGGAGGGAAAGTGCTATCTCAGCAATCAGACGACACTTATGTGGCTAATCTCGGCCTGAGTGGGTGATCAAACAGAAACCAGCGAACAGAACCATCAACATCGTCTGTTCACACTGAGACACTAAACGTCTGTGAGCGTGGGAGTCCATCTGCGCTTATCTCTGAGGCCGATGGCGGTGATAAACGCCCGGCCGGGTCGTTACACAGACGTAGGTGAACAGCAGTCGAGTCGCGGCTAATCGCCGCACGCGGAGAGTCGGATTGGAGCAGCGTCACCTGAAGCTGCCAGAGCGTGACGAGTCGAGTGGCGGCTGGCGTCAGATCAGGTCGTGATTCTACGCCCGGCGAGACTTTGGGTCGTCTTAAATAAAGCGGTGACACATTTTATGACGAGTTGAAATGAGGATACAAGAGGATTCAGTTCAAGAATTCAACTTTCAGCTTCTATGCACCACAAATCTGGAACAAACTGACGGAAAACTGAAAACCAACTGAAACACTGAGTTCCTTTAAATAAAACTAAAAACCCAAACTGTTTAGAGCAGCTTCTGAACCATGACGAATGAAACATCGTCCAACAAATCTGATGTATTAACAATCACTTGTCAAATACAACGTCTGCTGCTGGTTTTCACAATCGTTTAGTTTCCATGATGTAAATCATTTTGAACTGCCTGAAATATGTTATACAAATAAACGTGATTGATTAAAGATGATCTATTATGTTTCTTTGAACAGGTTAGGATACGTCTATGGCCTATACAAAACATGCTCATTACATGTTTTGTTAAAAATCATTTTTATATAATGAGATTTTAGCTGTATTAGGGCATCCTGTCACTTTAAATCTGAATAATCAAAACCTCCCAATTTAACATTTAAACTCACATCTGACAATGGCTGTAAACAGATGCACAATTATACAACCACAGTTCTTTGAATAGCATTAGTAGAGCCTCCTGTGCAACTAACAAGAATGTAGCAAGTGGTTTCAGGATAACTCACCAAAAAAACGCTTCTCTTTTCCAGCAGCCATTGAACAGCACATATAGAGGTAAAACCAGCTGACCAGAAATGCTGGAGCTCAGCTTGGGTTGCTAGGTAACGGGCAGAGCCCACTGATTTGTGGCTTTACTTTCCGTAAGTTTTTCAAACGGCTTGTTTTCCAGACATTAAAAGCATTAAGTTATTGCCAAAAACTGTCTGGGTGGGTTTTTAAGTGCTTAGACTGTTCCTAGGAGTAGAAATGAAAAAGAATATATTTGTTTTTATTTAAAATCCCCATAAGACTACCAACACCACAAACATTACAAAAAAGCTATAATTAAATAATTCCTTACCATTTAAAAAGTACAAGCTACACTGGCAGGCAATTTTACTTATAACAATGCATGTTCTCATCTTATAAATAAAATAATCTGAACTTTTTTCATAAATATTAACAAGTTATTGACTCATAAGCTGCTCCTATATGTTGCTGAAGTCACCTGAATGTTAGTTTTGTCTGATTTAAGAGATTTGCATTAGAAGTGAAACCAAAAATACTTGAGATTTTGTGTTTTTCAGTGTGGAACCTGACAGAACCACCCTCTAAATGAGTAAAACTCAACAGTTTCTTCCTTCTAATTCCACTCATTTATTTTTTTAAGCATATTTCCCAAATCAAAGCCAGTCCATGTGGATCCCAGGCCATCAATTCGCCTCCGATTCGTCTCCCGGTTTAAACAGCTCATCAGGAACAGCCGCTCTCCGTAGATAGTAAATAAAATAAACAGTTGTCTGCACCGAGTGTTTTCTGGCTCATCAGCTGTTTGAGCGCTGCGGTAAAACGGACTCACATGTTTGGCTCGACATGAGAAAACTCTGTCAGAGGAGAGCAAGACGTGAGAGAAGAGGAGAGGCGGGTTTTACTGGTCGGCCTCCAGCTCTGACCAGCTTCAGGAGGTAAAGAGAAACACATTTTATGGGACGTTTTACTGGGTGTCGACAGAGCCGGGCAGAAACTAGTTACGTTTACCGGAGTAACTTTTTAGAGAAAAATTATTTTTACTACGCTCTGCTTTGAGGAATTTTAATATGAAGTATTTCTGCTCTTACTTGAGGAAAATTTCTGGATTTTCTAAACACTGAATGAAAAACAAACATGTTTTAACCAAAAACACAGAAACACCCCTGAAGTTTCTCTTAAAGTTTCTGAAGTTTTTTATTGATGGAAACTGATTTGGGAAAATAAATAATTTGCCTGATTTTGTTATTTTTTTATTATTTATATGAATTATTGTCATTTTTGTCCTTAAAATACCAAAATTTCCACTTACCTTCATATTTTGGTCCATCTGATGATGTAATTTTAAAATATTGAATGATTTATAATTTGATCAGTTACTCAGTGTTTGAGTAACTTTTTACCAAATACTTTTTACTTTTACTTTTTGTTTCTCTGCTCACCTCTGGAAATAAGAACCAACCAGTTACATTCACATGAGTCACTTTTTTGGGGAAAAATTTTACTTTTATGAACATTTTTACTACGTTGTACCTTTTATAGTAATTTGTTAGATGGCTACGTTTTACTCTTACTTGAGTAAAAGTATGTTGAGGTAGTACTCTGAGTTGAGTAAATGTTTGGGTACTTTACCCTCCTCTGCACTGCAAAAACACAAAATCTTACAATTGAAATGAGAGAAAACTAACAAGCAACTTTTCAGCAGGAAATATGAGTTTAAGTCAATAATTTCTCAATGTTGGTGAAAAATTAATATTTTCTTTTGCCAGATTATTTCACTGGTAACTTGGGAAATAAGTTACCAGTGAATATGTTAAATAACCTGCCAAGAACTAGTACTTTTTATCAATATTAAGGAATGACTGACTTAAAAAAAAGCTCGTATTTCTTGCTGAAAAGTTACTTATAAGTTTGTTTTGTTCTAAGATATTTGCAGTAGAAACTGGAGTAAAATTCCTCGGTAGGATTTTGTGTTTTTGCAGCGTTGGGCTGCAAACCGGACAGCAGAGCCAGAAGGACTCAGAGTTTTTGTCTTTTTTATGTTTGCGGTTAGTTTTACCACCGGTTTAATCTCAGGGACTTTTAAAAAGTCCATTAAGGCGAGTCGGGGAGACGTCCGTCACCTCCGGTCCCTCGGCATCGCACACCCAAAAGGAAAGCTTGTAAAGAAGAAAGATGGTGAAAGCGCCTCCTTTGTCTCCAATCCTATCAGTGTCACAAAGGTCACGCTCCTTCAAGATAACCCGGGGCGATCGCTGTGAGCGCCGGACCGTTTTCCACCCCGTCTGCGCTCCGTTTTCTGATTAGGTGTCAGCAGAATTTCCTTGGTTTGCAGACGACGCCTTTCAAGTCGCGGGTTTCTCATGGGCCTGGCGGCCCGATTCGGACGGCGGGGGGTTTCACAATGTCTGGACGCACAAACCAGGGTCCATATTTATCTTTGCAAATTCAATGCAGCACTTTGCAGGGTTGGCTTGGCAGCGTGAAGCTATTCTCTCTAAATGCCGTTGAGTCTGGAGCCCAACAGGTGGAAAAAGGTCAGGGGACCCGAAGGAGAAAGCTTTTCTCTAAAAACGTTTCATTTCTGCTGTGAGGAATGCAGCAGGAAAACTTTGAGCAGGCTCTGCTCCTGCAGCCACTTCTACACAAGGTGGTTTGGTTGGTATTTTATTTATTTATCATATCAAATATCCAGAAAATCCAGCATTTCCTCCATCTGACTCTCTTCCAAAAACACTAAAGCTACTGGAAGTTCCTCTACTAAAGAAATATGAGTTTTAAAGTTGGTCCAGTTCATTTCAATTAAATAATTATACAGATTTTAGTGCAATTAATTACTTTTTTTTAAAGTTCCCAGCGGAACCTTTATATTCGCATGTTTCTGGTTCTCCTTTAAATCAGACGCACAAGCGACGTCTCTAACCCAACTGGTTAATTTTAGCTTTTTTGTCGATAAATAGTTTTCAATAATCTGCGATTAATTAATTACAGACCCTGAAATTAACTCAGTTAAAATTTTATTCAGTCCCACCACTTATTTAAAGATTTATAATATTAAGATACATTTAAAGATTTGACTTTATTGTTAAAACTATTCTAGTAGCCAAGTTCAAAGTTGTGTTTTTACATTTTTACTACATTAATAAAAGCAGCGTCTAGTTTTATCAAAACACAAAAACAACCAGAAACTGAATATTAAAAAGACATCAAACAATTTAATCCTTAACTGCATTTTAAAGTTAAATATTAAAGTTTTCTTAACATTGCTTCCTATAGTTAGCTAGTTTGGCTAACTTTACCTAATTTAGCTGATGTAAATAAGTGTTTCGAACTAATTTCTCGCATTACAAACATTTGGAAAGCGTTTTCTTGTTAGCTGTAAATCCTCTGGTACCTACAGCGACATCAGAGAAAACCATTATGGTTTTTTAATGGACTTCCATGTTGGGGGGCCAAAACCCCAAACCGTCCCATAATGTTAGGAGCCTCCTGGCCAGGCATTGCGTATGTAAATGCGAATGTGATTTACCATGGGAACTTTGCTGCATTCCTCTTGTTTTGTATGGCTGTGAAAAGAGCCGGACCGGAGCCAGCTGAGGGGAACAGAGAGGTCCGACGGCCAACAATCGGCTGCACTCAGGCTAAATTGAGAACAACATATAAATCTCTGGGTTTTTAGAAACACGCAATCACTCACACATGTGTGAGCCGCACATGAGCTGCAGGAGAGAGCAGTTCATCCCCAGCCTGCTAAGTAGTAGCGCCTGAAAAGCTGGAGTGCTAATGATGGTTGGTTCTCAAAAAAAAACCAAGTTGGCAAACGAGGCAGTGGTGAAACACTAAAAGGTGTCCTGTAGCTACACCAGCATGCAGGCAGCCGTGTGAACGAGGGAAACGAGACAGTTGGTGGTAGGAAGCAGGAGGAAATCAAAGAGAGCGAGCAGCAAAAAGTGACAAATCCACACAGCCACGGAGGCGCTAACGCTCACCGCAGGAAGAGATGTCAGGAAAACTGGAGAGAGACGTGAGGCAGAGTGATGGGAAGACTGGAAACGGACGACAGGCAGGCGAACGGACAGGAGAGCAGCTGAAGAGTCAGAAAATCCTGATCACAAGCGACGCTTTCACAGAAAACAAGAAAATATTAGAAATACAGGTTTATTCTGGCGATCAAAGCAGCTTCCTGAGTAATACTGACAGAAAACATGAATGATTATTATTTATTTTAAAGGCCAGTTTTGAAAACTAAATGCTATTAAAGAAGAAAAAACTATTATGTTCTGATTAATCACCTAAAATTAATTTTAAAAAAACCCATAATACAGATAAATTGTAAAATATTAACTTGTAAATTAAAGTCCGTTCTGGTTTTAACAGTTTTCATAAGATGGACTCATATTTGAAAGAAATCCAACATAAAGAGTCCAAAAAGGTTTTCCTGTCACAACATGACTAATGAAACAAATTCCTCCCAGATAACCTTTGACCTCCTCCGATTTGTTTTGGCCGTCATGAAATCATTAATAGTTTTCCTCTTTCATCACTTCAAACCGTATCAAACAGCACATTTTCAATTAAACCATAAAAATATCACTTTACCAGGATGAAAGGAGGAGAAAAACTTTCACGTCTTCCACAAATTATTTTAAAAAATGACTGGATTCCTGATCAGCAGGTCCATTTATAAAACGAAGTCGGTCCAAAAAGACGTTGTGAAATGATGAACACGACGCAGAAACTTCTAAAAGAACCACATTAATTTATTCCAGTTTTTCCCCTTTTCATTTTATTTCCAAGAAAACGTATCAGAAACCACATTTCCACTGACGTTTGACCAAAAACGTCACAGGGGGAATTTTCCATAAGTGGCTGTTTGTACAAATCCTCGAGATGGAAGAGAAACTGCAACACATCAAATTACTAAAAAAAACACAAATAAAAGAAAAATGTATGAAGGAATTGGAAGATGATCTAAACACAACCTTATTTTGTGCTTGATGACCAATTTACAGAGGAAAACAGTCAGAGATTTGACCAAATATTTCAGTCTGATTTATAAAAATCGTTCCAAAAACAAATCTTATAAACACTGCGAGAATTTATAAACACTGCCGAGATTTATAAACGAGCTAAATTTATAAAAACTGGCAGGATTTATAAACACTACTGAATTTATTAAAACCAGCAGGATTCATAAACATCATCAGATCTACAAACACAACTGGATTTATGAATATAGACTGGATTTATAAACACCAAATTCACAAACACAAGCTGAATTTATAGACATGAGCTGAATTTATAAACAAATGGATTTACAAACACCAGATGAATTTATAAATATGAGCAGGATTTATCAGCTGGACTTAAACCAGATTTATAAACATAAACAAATCAAATAAATCAACAATATTTAATGGTTAGGAAAGAAAATCAGATATTATTTTGTTTTTGACCTCTTTGATGGTCAGAGTCATCATGATGTTAATCTATCAGTTAATAATTGATTTATATTCATCTATCAGTCAGGAAAGTCGACGTTCTTTCATTTTGGTCTCAAAGCCTCTCAGCTCCAGCTTTGCTTTGTGCTGCGTTTGCCTACCAAGATGGCGGCTCGGTGACCAACTTTTTTGAGAAAATGTACTTTTTACTTTTACTTGAGTAATTTTACCATGAAGTATCTTTACTTTTCTACCATCTGAATGAAGAACAAACATGTTTTAAGCAAAACTTCACCAGACAGACCAGATGTTTCTGTTAAAGTTTTTTATGGAAAAAATCATTTTCTTTTGCCTGATTTTTTTTGTTCCTTATATGAATTATTGTTGTTTTGGTCCTTAAAATACCAAAATTCCCACTTAACTTTACATTTTGATCATCTAATGATGTAATTTTAAATATTAAATGATTGATAATTTGATCAGTAACTCAGTACTTCAGTAACTTTTTGCCAAATACGTTTTACTAAGAAACATGTTTTAGTGTTGCTGCTGTTATGGAGTAAAATTGTTGTGAACTTTACCCACATCTTGTTTCTACCACCAAATTATTCCATGTTATATTATATGCAGATGATAAACTAATATTGATTATACTCTTACAAGTTATGGGCTCTCCACTCTGCTAGTTTTTATTAGTTATTATCAAACACTCTAAAAACTAATGAAAACTCACTGAATTGGACTAAATAAAGCTAAAATATGAAGTAAAACTCTTTATATCTTTGCCTCTTGTTTATTTCCTGCTCTGGGTTTTCCCTTCCTTCTCCATCAGCACATGCAAACTGACGGCCGAGGCCAAAACCGCCGCAGGGATTCAGCCGCCGTCCGACGACACTTCCCCGACCGCGGGGCTCCGCCCTCGCCGCCTGCAGGAAAACGCTTCCTGCTCCCCAGATCCACAGAGCTGAGCAGACCAGCAGGCAGGAACCGAGGGTAAACCATGAGATGAGGAGTGAAAAATGGACGCAGACTGAAGCAATGCTGGCGTAGCACCAACACACACACACACACACACACACACACTGTGGGTACGCAGCGAAGCGAGGTGTCAGAGCCCGTTACAGGCCGCTGGCTGGACGCAGCCCCAGAACAAGCCGGACAAAAGCGCTGCCTGTCTCCCCTCATTAAGTGATTTAAGATCCCATGTTCCCTCCGTCCTTTCATCGCCGTCCAAAGCGAACACACTTAAAAAGCCCAACCAGAGCGCCAGGGCCTGCTGACATGAATGGGGCAAAGAAAGCCAAGTTCATGGCGGAGGACGAGGGCCTAAAGCTGCGCTATGCTAGCTGTGGCCATTAGCCGCTCTGCAGATGGAGGCGGGGCGAGGTTCGATCCCCGGTGGGAAACAGCAGACACTTAATCCATTATCGCTTCTTCCTCCACGATGGAGCGACGCTTTTCCCATGAAGTTGAGCAGAAATGGGGCGCTTCCACATTCCTGGCTAACAAGGAGGCGCTAACCGGCGCGGAGGAGGTTAGCTGGACGGAGGACCACCGCCGGGTCCAGATCCAACCTGACACGAAACCTCCAGATATCCTGGCCTCTAGTGCAAACGTCTCAGTGCACTTAAAAAAAGACAAAACTAACTTATGAGCAACTTCTCAGCAAGAAACAGGAGCTTGTAAATAATTAATCGATCCAGATGGAAACGTATTAATTCTACCTGCAGATTATTTCACATAACATGGAAAAACGTCTGATTATAAGTGAAATAATCTGTCAATGGACAAGCACGTTTCAGCAAGATTAAGTAATTATTTACTTTATTTTGCTGAAAAGTTACTTTTAAGTTTCTTTTCTCTAATTTGAAGTGTAACTAGAACTGATAGCAGTTACAATGGGCTCCTCGCCCAGCAGGTGTCTCTACTTTAATTAGTTTTTACAGTGCGACTCTTAGTTTTTATTAGTTTTAGTTTCAGTTTAGTTTTCATTTGATATAGTAGTAGTTTTAGTTTTTTCATACTTTGATCAGTTTTAATGTAGATAAATCAGAAAGGTTGTGGTTATATAAACATCGATTCAGTAACGATACTCAACAGAACATATCAGTTTTCAAAAAAATGAATTTGTTGTTGATAAAGTGACTGATTCTGATGTTTTCTCCCAACTTTTGCTGTCGTCACTTTGCAGACTAGCGTAGCCGCTACGATGATCATGTAGTGTGATTAGCTGAAGGCTGATCACACTACATGATTAATAGATTCATAAATATTCATAAACACCAAAACAAAAGATTTTACATAGATATTTTCAGCATGTGTTAATTTTTATAAAAGATAACGCGGTAAAATCACTTTATTCTCGTACTATTATGACTTTATTCTGGTCGTATGATGATTTCATTCTCATATTATTACAACTTTATTCTGTTATTATCACTGTTATTTCCATATTATTGACTTTATTCTCATATGATCATGTCTGTTTTTCGCTCTGCTGATGAAACGTTTCCAGGCTGAACCACCTTTGCCTCAGCAGCTTCTCATCCGATGCTTCATATGTGAAACCTGCGGATGCCAAAACGCGCTCGCCTAATTGGAAAGCAGCAGTTTGGTTCAGAGGGGACAGCAAACTGAAAATGCACTTTCTGGATTCGCAGAAACGCCGGTTTGAGGCAGCCAAGGTCCAATTAGTGGTGGTACACCATGTGGGATCCAAACATTTGTTTACAAGGAGGCTTTTTTTCCTCCTCCGCAGGAATGAGCGGCGCTTCAACGCAGTGGGTGTGGCCTCGCCGCACAAACCGCTGGGCCTTTTGACATTACGCCGCGCAACCATGAGGTCAGAGGAAGGCTCTTTCTTCCCCGACACAAAGGGCCGATTTTTCACTCGCCCCGTGAGAACACGGGCGAATAATGAGCCCCCGGGCCCCTGGTATCACGTTCGGTTTCACACGCGTCGAATCCATTCTGCAGCCACAACAAAAGGGGGGCAGTTTGTGGGGAGGAACCGGTGAGCCCAGGACACGCCATGCTGAGTGGCTCCGACGCGTTTCAACGCCAGCTGGACTCGCATGATGAGGAGGAGGAGGAATCGTTTCAGTCAGAACCGAGCCGAACAAGCTGAGCTTCTGAGACAGAAACAAAGAAAATGTTCAACTCAAGAGAGAAAAATCAAGAGTGACAGAGTTTCCTGGAAGAAGTTACATTTATTTGAGTAAAAAACAAACAAATCTGTTCGATAAGAAAGAAATCAGCAACAATCTGGTTACAGACGTATAAAAACTTTAATCACTAGTTAAAACGTTAGCTGCGCTAACCGTAAAGTGCTAATTATAAACATTATATATGATATTAACTTTATTTAAAAGGGACAAGCTGGAACAAATGTCACCGTTCGAGGCGCCGCATCAGATTACAGCAAAAGCTAATTAGCATCTGCAGTCCTGCTAACGCTACAGAGCTAAAAGAAACAATCCTGATAGTTTTAGTGTTTTACTTTGTTTTTGTCATTAAAACCACAAACTTCAATGTGTTTTATGTGATTTAATGTAATATAATGTGATAGGCCAACACATTTTCTCATTTTATCACATTTTAGGACTGGACTTTGACTAGGCCATTCTAATATATTTTAATGTAAACCATTTTATTGCGTCTCTGGCTGTAATTTGATGATCATCGTCCTGCTGGAAGTTGAACCTCCATTCTGGTCTGAAGACATTTACAGCCTACAGCTCCATCGGGGCCTCGGCCCCCACAGCATGATGCTGCCAACACCGTGTTTCCCTTGCGTGAGCCACAACGTCAAACATTGCTCTCCCTGACCAAAGCGCCTTCCTCCATGGGTTTGATGCTTCCTATGTGTCAGGAGACAAACTGAAAGCTGCACTTCTGTAATTTATCTGGATTTTTTGCATCATTTTTTTTCTCCTTCTCGACTTTTAGAAACAGAAAAATCAGCCAGACGCTCCGCAGAAACACCTGTGACTCCAGTGAGGCCACAGAAACCAGCAGCTCAGTCGCGTCGCTCTGTGTCACGAAGCGCTTGAAGAAAGGCCAGACGGATTAGGCTGCAGCTCCCCTGACATGAAAAGCTGCACTTAATTCAAAAGCTCTCACGGCTGATTAATCACAAATTATGATCAAACAGCTGACTTACAGGATAAACATGCGACAGACACCCTGCTCACGAGTCTGCATGTGTGTGCAGGCATGCGTGGCCTCTGAGCGAGATCCCACCGTCTCCCCAAAGTCTGCAGACTCGCTTCTCCAGGCGGATTAAACGCGCCTGCAGCCGCAGAACCGGCAGCAAATTAAACCGACGCAGCCGAGACTTTACAGCGAGGAGGAGAAAAACTGGGTCAAACTTCGGATCAGAAGAGCGAACAGGACGAACGCCGGGCGATCCGGGTCGGGAGGGACGAGGAAGTTCAGAATGCAGCAGTAAAAAGTTCATTTAATCATTTCGGAAACTTTAATTTCCATGTTAAATTTTAAGATTTTACATTAAATTCATTCCTTTAGGATAAAATACTCATTTTTTCCACAAAACTTTTATTAGAAAGTTTTAACATTAGAAAAATGTTTGGATGGACAAAAAAATATAATTTCAAAAATTTTCATTTGAACATTTTATTAAACAAAACATATATATAACTGCAAACTACAAAATCAATACAAAATATATAACTGAAAACCATATAGCTTCAAACTGACACCATTACCAAAGAACTAAACCTCTAGCGGGAAAATATTTTGTACTTTTTAAAATAATTTTAAAAAATCAACTGAATTCAAAAATATATTGCAGATTACATCACAATGATCCACTTTAGAAAAAATCTAAATATTCAGTTAATTATCTTTATTGGCATTGTAGAAATGAGTAAAGCAACTATTTTTGGATTTTGACTGAACAATTGAAAAGATAGATTACGTTTTAAAATTTCAGCAGGATTTTTGCAGAATTTCCAGCAATTTATTTAACTTTCATGCAACTTTCTTGTTTACTTCTATTAATACACCATACATCTGACATAAAGCTGAAACTTTCTCATTTATTTCATTAAATATTAAACACGATAAAAAGCTCCAGTTTTAGAAGTTCTGCATCAAAACTGATATTTAAGGCTTTAGGTGATGATTGGACATATATTTTACACGGTTTCTGCAAACGCTACAACTTTACCGAAAAAAATGTTTAATTTTCACAAATATTATCAAGTTTAACTGGAATTTTTTAGCAACAAGATTACAGCTGAAAAGTTTTAAAAATTCAAACAATGCTATGCTATATTTAATAAACAAACTTTAAAAATGTATCAAAAATTCTAGTAATTCATAAAACTAAAAATATTACATCATTTTAATAGTTTTTTTATTTGTGAATTTTTTAAAAAAGTTTAATTTTTACAATACTAGGTCTTCCCATGATTTGCAGACTGAACGTGTTTCCATATTGACTTAAAGCTGGAGAATTCGTTTTTCTCCATCGACACTAAAAATCTGAATAAAATCGAATTTAACTCTTTAGTTTCTGTCCAGGTGTTTTCATGTGTGCAGATATTTAAAATTCATGGCAGATATCTAGCAGTAAATTGACAGGAAGCTGATTTTCCCGTCCTCGTCGGAGCTCATAGTGACCGAACGCGTCAACACGCTGCTGCCACGGCAACACGCTGCTGCCACGGCAACGGCTAATCACGTCGCATTAAACCAGCCTGGCTTCCTTCAGGCCATCATTATCTCCTCGCTGGCGTTTCTGGTGCAGGTTTGGTTATCCGGGCTCCCAGGGGCCAATCAGGGCTCAGCTGCTTCGCACCTCATTGGCTACCAAACGACTACGAATCGCCCTGATTGGTTGGATCTCAACCTGTTTGTTTTTAAAAAACGGTGGATTGAATTGGCATTTTTCTGGTAGCAAACTAATTTTTTGTCAATCTTTGTGTCATGATTAAACAGATTTAAACATTTTAAACAAATTTGAGGTGAAAATTTGCGCAGAGTAAAAAGTGTGTCAACCGTGAGCGAGCGGCTCGGTTGCTGGGCAAAGTTTGGAGCGGGCCGGCCTCCGTACGGCGGTGACGCGGCTCCTCCAACCCCCCTGAGCATCGCGTGTCTGGAGCTCGACAGGAAGGAGACCATGTGACCACAGGAGCATCTCCAGCCTGATGCGTTTCTCTCTTCAATCAGATCTTCAGCGACGCGTCGAGACGTGAAACTGAGGAGCAGCGACAGGAGGAGGAGATATTACAGCAGAAAATTAAACATTTTCTTCATATGTGGGTCAACAGCTGCACAAGTTCATGTCTAATGACGTTTGAATGAAAACGTAAAATAATCAGAATCTCTTTTTCAGCGATTCTGCTCCATTTATGTTTAATATTTTCTCAATAGACTAAATTCATTTCATTTACTTCGGTTATCTTTTCAATGTTACGTTAAATATTAAATATCTGTATTTAAAAAATAAAGAACCATAATTATAATCTTCAACCCGTGAGATATCCACATATAAAGGGCATTTTAAATCAAATCTACTATTTTTATTATTTATTACTTTAATCTTTAAGTTTTTTTTTACAATCAAAGCAAACAGAAAATGCGATAAAAATAATAAATTTAGTTTTTAGCAGAAGAAGTTAATGTCTCAACAATTTAAAATATAAAATATTTACAAATGACGGCAGTAAAAATAGTTCGCTAGTTTTATTTATATATTTTCTTTGTTTTCGCTAGTTACCAAATTACATTTTTACTTATTAACTTAAATTACCGTTTAAAGTTTTAGACCTAGAAGCTTCATCATCGATTAAAAAACATATAAGATATTTATAAATTACGCCATCGTGAAATATAGTTTTCAAGTATTTTTCTTAGTTTGTTTTTTAAGCTTTATTACATATTTGCTTATTTGTTAATTTGATTTATCGTGTAAAGTTAAAGTCCAAGACGTCAACGCCTCAACGTCGGTAAAAAATACCTTTACAAATTACGCCAGAGTGAAAAATTGATCACTAGTGTTATATTTCTTAGTTCATCCTATATCCATATTTTTTACTTATTTATTAACTTGATTGATCATTTAGTTATTCTAATATTTTACTGTTTTCTTGCATTACCTTCTAATTAACGTTTATTTTCTGTATCGAACATTTTAAATGAAAAATCCAGATGAAAACTATATTTGTATGTTATGCATTACATGTAACTTATTATTTAAAATTATTTTTTCAGAAAATTCCATTTTAAAAGTGAAACAGAATTTATGTGCAGATATCTATAATGTTCCAGAAATCTTTTAAAATATGTTGTAACAGGTTTTCTGTGCGTTTCTGACGTTGGTTGTTGTTTATTGATCTGTCTGGTTTTTAAAGTCAGACATTTTATTCCACCAACCATTAAAAAACATCATAATGTGACCAACAGTCATTTAACAAGCATCACTCTGCAGTTATGAGTCCATTCAGGAAGAAAAAGTGATCAGTGAACTTTCTGTGACCAGACTTAGCTACTTACTGAAGTCCACTAAAACTTAATGTTCACCTCCGTCCAGAGACAGAAATATGAGCAGCGAGCCATAAAGGTTTCTGATGGAAACCTAAGCAGCCGGCACACTCAGGAAACAAATAAAACATCTTTATGAGCTGCATTTTATGATCTTAATAGGCTCACTCCGGGTCTAAGTGCTCCGCTTGGACAGATCCGAGATTTCCAGGCGACTTCAGCTACCGTCTGCGAGACGAAGCTCCACGAAACTCACCGTTTTCACTACGGAGAGCCAAGCAGCTCGAAACTTTCTCTGCCTGCAACAAATCCTCATTAGAGACGAACCGGGAGGGGAAGGAAACGAACCGATGAAAATAAAGGCAACAAGTTTCTAATTGATTCTCCTCAACAAACTTTTAGCTAGAAGAAATAATCCCCTCAGTTTTATTGGTAAAATAAACTTTTTTAGCATTTTCTTTGGAATTAAGATGAAACAATTCAGCAATAAATACAATAATAAAATGTTTGAAAATTAAAAAGAGAAGTTGATTTAAAAAAATAGTAAAAATATTGAACTTTCAAAAATAAAAATAAGTCATTTGAAAATAATAATAAAAATATTTTAAAATTAATTTCACTTTATTTTGGACATGATAGCAGAATAATAAAATTATATGTAAAAAAGTTAGTGAAAAGTCAAATCATTCCAAAATGTGACAAAGAAAATAAAAAAGATTTCCTATTAATATTATTTTTTTAATTAAATACTGTAAAGCTAAACAATAAATAATAAAATAGTGTGATAATTTATAAGAAAAACTTTAAATTAAAAATGTTTGAGCACCACCAAGGTTTCGCCCATTTGATCCTTTAAATGTAAAAAAAAAATCTGTTTTCAGTTAAATGAGCCAAACGGTGGAAATTACAGCCTCATGACTGAGTTTCTAACTTTCTAAAGCGTAAAAACTTGTTTGTTTTAAATGTTTCTTTGTTGTGAAATCAGTTTTTCCTCTGATCTGCTCCCTGCCGAGCCGCTCGGTGTCTCTGAAGCCACGAAGCCAGGTTATCTGACCTCGGCTCTTTTGTTTGGCGAGACAAAGCGGCTTCTCTTTGTAGCGGCTCGTCTAGGTGTGATATCCACCATGTTGGTTCTGAAAACCCAAAACCGAGCTAAAGAGAGCAAAACAAAGCCTGGTGAGACAATCTGGAACTTAAAACCACCAGAATAAAGGAGCAGTGAGGATGTAGTACTCTGCTCCTGTGGAGACGCATGATTGGTCGAGGAGAGCAGGGTCGTGATTGGCCAAGATGGCTGACGAGTCGGCGACCTGTTACGCCAGATGCCCTCCTCTCGTCCCCTGCAATGTTTGCAGCCCGCCGCACGCGATCCCCCGCTCCGCCTGGCTGCACCCTCTCATCGCATTACTTCTGCTATTCTAACTCCTCCATCAATTATGCACTAGAATAACTCCGGGCCCTGATGGAGCCAAGACATGAAAGGAGGAGGGGGATCGGCGGCGCGAGGCTAATGCTAAAGCTAACACCAGCAGCACCAGCAATGTGTTAGTAGGTCAGGAGAGACTGGAACTGGGAACACTGGGAATAAAACCAAACACAGGAGCTTTCCTGTAGCACAGCGCTGTTCAAAGCGCGGTGCAGGGGCCGTATGTGGCCCTTGAAATGGGTTCGTGTGGCCCCTGAAAAATGGTGCAAGTTTGGCCATGCAGCTGAAATGGACACTAATTGTTTCATTGTAGGATTTCCACGTCCAGTTTATATCTTAAATGTAAAATTTACTACAATATCAAAAACACAAAATCTTACCGAGTATTTCTGGTTTCCTGGGCAAATATCTCAGCACTCTAAAAATAACACAAAATAACCTTAAAACAAGACATAGGAGCTTGTTTTAGGCTGGTTCCTTAATACTGACAGAGACGTTCTGGTTCCATTGGCAGATTATTATAACATTTTATCAAAGTTAAATAAAATATTGATTTAAAACAAGCTCTTATAGCTTCATGAAAAGTTACTTTTAAGTCAAGTTGTCTTATTTCAAGTGTAAAGAGAAACTTGCACTAGACCAGAAATACTTGGTAGATTTTGTGTTTTTGCAGCATTAAGTCGTTCCAGCAGCTTCTCAGCTGGGCGTCTCGCAACAAAGGTTGGAAAAGAAATTTATCATTTTTATTGCTGGAAATGAACCAAAACCAACCAGGAAAATGGCAAATAATTGGCCCAAAAGGTTAAATAGATGTAAAAAATGAAGGCAAATGTCAAACTAACCGTGGTTTTGGTAAAAATGCTGATTTTGGACTTTCAATCTGGTGACAAAAGTTTGGAAAACTGGTGTTATAAACACGAATACGAGTCTCTACATTCAAATTCAGACAAAAGCAAACTCAGCATTTCTTTTTGCTCCTAATGTATCGTTCAAATTTACACAACACAGAAATTTGTCACTTAGCCAGTAAATGTATGACGACGTAACGTTTGTTTCTCAGTCGTTGTTTGTCTGAGGGTTTTATGATGTGAAACACTTTGAACTGCCTCGTTTCTGAAATGGTTCATACAAATAAACTTAACTGATTAAGCAGAACCAACCAGTTGGACCAAAACTTTTTGTATAAATGTGTTTATTCATGTAATGCAAAAGACCTGCTTAAATTTAACAGCTTAGCATAATTTTACATTTGACTTAGTAGCTAAATAACTTTATAATTTAGTTATTTGATAATAAACTTTAGAGCTTTAGACAAATGAAACGGTTTTGAAACAAATGGAAACATTGTTCCAACATTCAACCAGAGTCATTATGATGCTGAGAAACGTTTCCACACTCAGCACTTCAGTGACCTTTAACCTTTAACCTTTTTAGGTTTTGCCAAATTTTGCTACTGAAATTTCTTCAAATTTGTAAACATATCAACTTAACATAATAATTGTTTGAATTGTTCAATTTAAGACAAAAGAAAAAGCCGGAAATAATAAAATCCCCATAAATTTTAAAATTGAAGCAAAATTCAGTCAAAAATATCCGAATTCGATAAAAATCGATAAAAACTCTCCGGATCCCAAACTTCAATGTTTTTATTTGTTATTTTGAGATTTAATAACATAATTTCAGTTTGTATAAAAGTTACTGTTTTCACAATTACAAAAAACTAAAATTTGAACAACTGGGGAATATTTATTTACATGTTTGTGAAAACTGACTTTTAATTTGCTTTTATTCATAAACTGGATTTAACTGCTGCAGCAAATATTTACATTAATGATTAATGATTGATTAATGTCTGCTGTGTATTGACAAATAAATAATTAATAACGTTCATTATTTTAGTGGCTCCAGAGCAGTTTATTCTTTATACATTTATATAATAAGTTTACCAAACATTAATTTTCTTCTATTAGCCATGAATTTTATTCATTATGTTCATAGAAATTTGACATTGAACTTGATCCAAAACAAAGTTTTTATTGATACTTTTTGTAATAATTATTTTAATCTACAAATTGAATGTTCAGAAACAAAATATCCAATTAAACAGAAATAAATTCTAGCAAATATTCACTAAAATAATCCTTAATAACCTCAGAGATGAGCACTGATGAAAAGATGACGCTCAAAATAAATAAAACTTTTATTACCTGGACCTTGGTTTAAAAAAGGTCGACTATAATCAGAATTAGGAAACTAAATATTGTTACTTGAAGGTTTTTTTTATTAAAATCTAAATTTCACCACTTTTAGACCTGAGATTTATATTAAAATGTCACAGAGTAATAAACCTGTGTGATTTTTAGCCACAAATAAAAGATAAAAGTTCATACAAAAAATTCTAATTTACATCTAAATATTTAAATACATTTTAGAAATGAGAACTGAAAACGTTGATCAAACAGTAAAGATAAAATTAATGAAAGTTAAAGTTCACTTCAGTATTTCATCATCAGTTTTTTATTATTGTTGCAAAAATATTAAATTTTAAACCAAACTGTCAACAGAAACAGACAAATCTTTTCTACTAAAAACAAAAATATTTTCTCAAGTTGAGAAACGTTTAAGTCGTTAAAATGTTTTTTTTTACTTGTAAATTCCTAAAATAAAAACGTTAAAGATTTTCGCTTTGACTCAGTTTGACTTTAACGACTCCGAAACGACACAAAGGACTAAAACGGCTGCAGGTTTTCCTCCTTCGTCAGATCAGGAGAGATTAGGAAACGTTCGTCTGACGTCCTGAGATTCTGAACCTACTTTTATTCCCTCAAACAAGATGGAGTCCAACTTGGAAAATGGCTGCCGCGCTGCGCCGCACGACGCCGAAGGAAAAGGGAGAAGACGGAGATGTTCCGAGTCAGGGATTACGATTAATGACCCGTTAAGTTTAAGCTGTCCAAAATAAATTTTATTAAAGTGATTCTGTCCAGGAGGGGATTTGTTTAAACGAAGGAGCAAATTTAAAAAAAAGAAAGAGGAACGTCGACCCCGGTGTTAAAGCCGTGACCTGGATTTCTCCTGGTTGCGTGTGAAGGTTTCTCAAAGCTCTATCGAGATCACAAACAGCGTTTTGAATATTTCATGGGTCCCAGAGCACAAAGTGAGCAGAAACCCAACATGAGGAAACACATTTGGCTTCCAACGGGCCGCGGATCCACACGAAGGTCCGGACCGCCCGGCCAAGTTCAGGGAACAAACTGCTGATAAATCAGATTCACAACAAAAGGTTCATACCTGAGGAGCTACACAGTCTGGGAACTAAAAGACGCTTCATCCGAGAGGTTCTGGTCTGTTTGGGTCGTCCAGAGCTTTGTCACCCTGATTCATTGGGAAACTCATGCACTCCCACATCAGCTTTTCCTGATTCCCTCCAAGAAACACAGAAAGCTACAAGTCAGCAGCCATTAAGCATCAGGAAATATCGTCCCAGCGAGAAGGCCTGCGCACTTCCAGCTTCAGGCGTCGCTCCAAAGCCGCACTGACAAACTCTCCACTTCCAGAAAACTTTCACTCACGGACCCAAGCTGTCAGAATGATCAGGACTTTGCTTTTTAATCAAGCGGTAATTGTGAACGATGTGGCCCCCAGTTTATCCCCATTACCTCCATTTTACTTGAACCAGATGAGACAGCAAAGATTTTCCCTTTCAGAGTGAAAAAACAGTGACGAATTGGACGCAGAAGCGGTTAAACTGAGGTCCAAGATTCGACTCAATGACGCTTGAAAGAAAATATCTGAGTTCTGAATCATTCAGCAAAACTCTGAGCCAATTTACTGCCTGTGTTTCAAGAATAAGGGAGACAAACTGTGACAAAATTGTAAAAAAGCACAACTTAGTTGCACATCATGTTCCCAAAACTTTGGATTGTTCTGTTTCTATTGATTGTGGATCTGATCTAAAAACTGACATTTTATGACCTCTGATCAAATCACAGCTAGTAATCCACTCCGGTTGACGGGATTAATCAGTCATAAAACTACATTTCCTTACAGCAGAAAATACCAAACACCCAGGAGGAGGGAAAGATTTACCCGATTTAAAATATTCCTTCACATATTGTTACTTTTTTTACTCTAAATAAATTGATAAGAAATTTATATTGGAACTCGCCAAATCATTCTGCATTTTGAGTAAAATATAGAAAACTATTTTGAACTGTAGATGATCAAAACAGCTATGAAAACCTCACCGTAACGGGTAAAAATGAGCCTTAATGGGGGTAATTATTCCCCAGTTATTGGCCGTTTGCTCCTTTTTGTATTAAGATACATAATCCAGCTGCTTCCAACGTGGCTCGTTTTCTTTCTCAAATTAGTAGAAATGAAATCAAATCTAATTCATAAATCATTTAGAATTAAATATAAACAAAGGCAGGTGGAAACTGAACAACAGGTGTCTCATTGATCCTTCGTACCCAAAGGAGTTGTTTTTAAAATTCATATTTAAATTCTTCCAGTTGATCAAAGTATGAAAAGTCACCAAGATGGTAAAAATCATTAACTGTTTCAGCCAATCATGGTGCAAATTCTGAGCAAACTTGAAATTTCACAAAAGATAAAATGTGAATCAGGTGTTTTTCCATCCACCATGTTTGGAACCAACCAGGATACAGAAAGTGTGTTAATGTCAGACGGCGACGATGCAAATGGCTGATAAAAGCAGAAAAATATTCGATAGGTCAGAATTTACTCCCTAAATGTTTCCATTTAACCTTCAACTCAATTTCAGAAAAATCTAAACTCACCACAAGCATAAAAACTTTCCTGTGAATTTGGGAAATTATTTCCAGTTTTAAACGTTTTCCATCAACCAGCTAATATTCAGTGGGTACAAAATTTCCTGCGGCGAAAGACGAGCTACTTTTAGAGAGTTAAAAACTTTAAATGTATGAAATGGCAAAGAGGCAAAAGTCCAAGTCAGTCACCCATAAAAACATCTTGATAGACTGAGCAGGTTGTAAGGGGTGAATGACATAAAGGGAAACTTTCAGGATTTATTTAAAGTCCCATTTTGGGTCCCTTACCAAATATCACACTTTTCCGATGCACTTATAGCCCAGTTGCATAAAAGTGCATCTTTGTGATGTATTTAAGATGTCACTATAGAGCAGTGACCCATAAATATAACCACCTGATGCATTGAATGGGTCCTAATTGGTAAATGACATAAAAATTAACTCTTTTTTGGTATATTTAGGGTAATATACCAAAAAAACACTTTCTATCCTTGTGCAGCTCTGTAGGCGTCATCATAGGGTAGCGACCTATAAATATAACCACCTGATGCAATGAACGGCTCCTTATTGGTCAATGTTTTAAAGGGGAACTTTCTTTATGTATGGAAGGAGCCATTCTGGGTAAAATACCAAACAAAACACTTTTTGGATGCACATCCTTATAGCCCAGTTGCGTAAAAGTGCATCTTGGTGATGCATCATCATAGAGCAGTGACCTATAAAAGACAACGTCTTCATGTATTGAAGGGTCTTTGTAGGTATTAGATCACCTTCTTGATGCATCAAATGGGACCTTATTGACTTAAGAGGGAACTTTCATTATACAGAAGCTGTTATTTTGGGTCACTTACCAAAAAACTCACTTCTTTCTGCAGATCTTATAGCTCAGTTGAGTAAAAGTGCAACTTCAAGGAGAGCAGTGACCTATGCAGAAAACTTCTTGGTGTATTGAAGTCGTCCTTATTGGTAAATGATCTATAACGAAACCTTCTTGATGCACTGAAAGTCTCCTTGTGGCTCGGTTACCTGTAACGACACCTTCATGCATCAAGGAGATTGAAAGAGTCTCAGCTCAAGTTTTAGATTAGATTTAGTGGGGATTAAAGAGGAGCTGTTGGGATGGATGAGCCCCCAGCCGCCTATCTTTGATGCTTAGTGATGCCCTGCAAACAGCATCAGCTGTGGCCAGTCTGTTAGCAGCTTAGTGGCTCTTTAGGACCTTTTTGGAAGCACTTTTCAGAGGCTTTCCTGCAGTCATTAGGCGCTAAGGCTGATTAATGTGAATGGTCAGGCAGGGCTTGGCTTTCTGAGTGAGGAACAGAGAGGGGTGAAGGGTCCCACAGGAAGTGTTTTGTGTCTCCACACAAAGGGAAGACTGACCTCTTAAGCCCCTTAGAGCCTCTTTGCTAATACCCTCACCGGTGCCTACAAAGACACAGGGGATGCCATTTCACCACTCGCATTTAGCAGAGTACACACACACACACACACACACACACACACAAAGAAGCCCCCACTAAGATTAAAACGGCAGGAAAAAGTGAAGCTGTGTGCAGCGGGGTGAGACTGGCAGAGATTAGACCTGAAGAAGCCAAACTGTTTCACATCTGGACACAATGGGTCGCATCGAGGCATTGTTTCCTCAGTTCACACTCCCAGCTCTCTGCGGCATCTTCTTTGGAGATTCCAGAAACTGAACTCAAACGCGTCCTTGGAAACTTTGATAAATTAGTTCAACAAACATTCTTGTAAGCAGCGGTTTTAGAAGTTTGACCAAATTTGGAGGCTTTTCTACTGACCAACTGTGAATTCAACATCAAAGATTTGAAGTTATTTTATATGCATTTCTTATAGTCTAGAGTAGGAAACCATTGATTTATTGCCTTAATAAGCAACATCTATCAGTGGGAGTTCACTTAAGGGTTGATTTAGCTTGATCAGGCATCATAATGTCTCAGATATCATGAGTCCAAATGGATCCAAACCACAGCAAATGGAACCGGGGAAATATAAAGTCTTCAGAGGATAATATGCGGCTAAATGAAATCCGAGATTTAATATTATAATTCATAATTCATTATAAAAACAAATTAAAAATACCAGCGAAGAGACTCCAAGTCTCTGATAACTTTAAATCCAATAAATTCAGTTATAACCCACAAATTACCTCTTATTACGAGGAATGTGCTTTTTATTCTGGATGGTTGTTATATTAAAACTGGCCTCTGTAAATTTCAGAACTGATATTTTCACCTTTTGTTGGTTAGCATGGAGAGTTTACTAGGTAGCTAATTGAACTCGTTAGTTTCCTGCAGTGGGAAACTGCAGGAAACTGTCAGGCTCTTGTAGAAAGCCTGACAGAATGGCTGTTGATTTTAATATTAGCTTCGTTAGCAGCATTAGCATTCGGCTGTAAATACTGTTATCAGTTCGAAATGTTACAGGCTAACTAATGTTTATTTACCACAAATATAAAAATAAACTACATATTAAAGTTATTAACTTTAGTATTTTATAATCTTTTCCTTAATGTTAGCAGCGTTAGCACTCACAAGCCAGTGTGCTGAGTTTTGCTATTCAACGCTAACATTTGGTAGGTAATTACATTTATTTGCTGAAATACTTTGAACTAAAAAATGACAATATGTTTTCATTAAGAAGAATGAATGTTGTTTTATATAAATAAATAACCTCCAAGTCATTTTTTAGATATCTAATTATTTGCAACATTCTTCTGTGTTTTACGTTTAATAAAAATCCAATTTAAGACCAAATTTAGACCAAAGTGTTCCCCCTTAAAGTCATATTAAACCACTTTTAAAATGCTTTATTAGGTTGTTTTGTCTTTTGTCACACAGTCACTGGGAAATAAACTGACTTAATTTGTCATTTCTGTGAGTAATGATTCTTTTTATTTCATTTTTGGCAAATACAGCATGTTTTTTTGTGTAAAGCCAGTTATAAACCCAGTAAAATTAAACAGTAAGAAGTCGTTTTGGTTGTTAACGTGTCCACAGAGCCGCTGCCGCGCCGCAAACTGCAGCAATAAAAGCTGCCGTTCTTATTAGCAGTCAGTCGTTTCTGTCAATCACTCGCTGGCAGCCTCGGGCCTTTTGCCTTATTAGTCAGAGCATGAAGGGTGTGTGGAGGTCGGGGGGCGGGGAGGTCGCAGGCGGCTAACCTCTGCGGGGACGGGGGGTGTCGGGTGTCGCCTCATGACGACGCCTCCCCTCCGCTGCTGAAAGCCGAGTGTGAAATTCACAGCTTACCTGACCAGAAAGTCGAGTCTCTGAGTGGATTATGTCGGGTAAAACTGATCGGCAACCTGACAACATGAAGTGTGGCGAAGGAGGCATAATGCTGCGGGCTTCTGTAATGAAACGGGAGATAAGACGGCGCTCTGCCTCTGTTTATTGGCGGTTTGTGAAGCGCTCAGCGGCAGGAAATCACATTCACTGCGCTCCCTTTGATGCCTCTGGAGATTGACGCTTCCTGCGGGTGGAAACGCGGAGTGTGACCCCACCTTCAGACTCCTGGGCCCGGGCGCCTCGGGTTACAGCCTCCCCTCACACACAGCAGCTTCCTACAGTTTTCTCATCGCAGCCGCAGACGGCATTGTGTTTTCTCTGGGTTTCATGTCAACAAACACAAAGGAGTGGAAAATTCTCCCAATCTAGAAAAACTGGGTCGTCCATTTACAGCTCAGAACCACAATTTGCATCTGTTACGAGTCTTTCCACACATTCTCAGTCCTGACTTGGACTAGACCATTCAACAACATGAGGATGGATCGATCTGAACTGTTCAATTCAACTCCTTCTGTGTGTTTAGAAGACAAAACTCCAAATGGGTCTCAACTCTTTTCCATATTCTGGTTTTATCCAGGATTGACCTAATTTAGCTCCATTCAGCTAATCAACTGAGATGAATGGATAAATTTAACCCTGTAGGGGGCGACATACCACGATGCACCACATGGTGTCATTGACACACGGTGGTTGAATTTAGTACTATAGCTTCTGCTAAATATCATAATGATTTGGTACATTAGCTTCTGCTAAATGCTGTGTTGGTGTAGCGCTTTAGCCTTAGCTTTAGCTAAATAACACATTGGTATAACATTTCAGTCTCAGGTTCTGCTAAACACCATGTTGGTAAAGCGCTTTAGCCTTAGCTTCCAGTAAATACCATGTTAGTGATTCGCTTTAGCTTTAGCAGAAGCTAAATACCATGTTAATATATCAGATTAGCAATAGCTTCTGCTACATACCATGTTGGTAGCGCAGCTAAAGCTTATGATTAGTGATTTAGGGTTAGCGCTGCTAACTTTGTAGATAGTTGTGTTCACCACTGATGATCAATATAAATATAAACTGGTTCCAGTTCCACATCCTTTAAATACGGTTCTGGGTTCCAGGGAGCTAAATGCAAATGCCTGCCTCACTTTTCAGATTTTCCTTTTTTAAAATAAATGGAATCTTTGTGTTGGACTCATGAAATAGGGGCCAAACATTAAAGTTTGTTGTTTTATGTTAAAATATTAAAATATATTTCTCCTGTGGCAGGAGGAGGGAGGCGCCGCTGACTCCGCGGCGAACAATAGCCGCTTTCAGCCGCTCCGGCGTTGGGAGAAACCTCGCCGTCCCGAGTCCCAGTCAATATTTGGACGTGGTTGGCTGTTTTTTTCTCACTTTTTTGTGTCCGTTTCTTAATCCGAGCGGAACCGAGCGGCGGGGAGCCGGGAAAAGGCTGAGAGGGGAAAGCGAGGGTAAACAGTGGGAACAATGCAAATGGGGCTGCTCACAATGCCGCTGGGAAACTATCACAACCCGGCGCGAAAAAAACACGGCGCCCAGCCTCAAACTGGAGATTAAAAAGAGAGCGGAGGAGCAGAGGTCAACGTGGGAAAATCTGAATCATCCCAAAGGACTTTTCAGCTCAGATACGAATATTTTAGTGATTCTGATTTTTAGAGTCACGATCCGATTCACAAACGATTTTTCTGTTCAAACGGTTTAGAGATTCTGTTTAAATTATGTGACTGAAAAAGGGAAAAGACATCATCAGATCACTTCATTTTATATTTAAACAAAAATAGATTTGTGCATAAAAGTAACTTGTTGTCAGTTGCTATGGCAACGATTGCGTGCAGAGAGCGAGAGAAAGAGGAAAACCAGTGATTTTCAGTTATTCTTCCACGTTTTTTCTGCGATTTTTTCCCACATTTGTTGTGGCAAACTGCAGCAGAACGATGCTGTTTACATCTACGATACGCGTTTAATAAATCTGTACTTACTTAACAAGTTCGCTGTTTCCTGTATGCAGAGCTGAGTTGTAACCAGTTACATTTACATGAGTAACTTTTTTTGGCAACATGAACTTTTAGGAGTATTTTTATTACGCTGTACTTGGAGTATTTTTACTATGAAGTATTTCTACACTTGCTTGAGTAAAACTTCTGGATTTTCTACCCACTGAATGAAAAGCAAACATGTT